>NC_060122.1:195045476-195348506 GCF_021461395.2 Schistocerca americana | reverse complement strand
TATTTCATTTATTTACTGCCCCAGTTTTTTGTGTTTCTGAGGAAATACTTTCACAAACAGTATAAAAGATACTAAGACGTGCAGTGGCCAAAATATACAACAAATAACGCCGATTAATGCAACAACTAGCACACGAACCACATTGGTTCAGTCTGTTCAGTCAGTTTTGATGATACAAGCATTGGAATGTGGGATTTAAAATGCTGTTGTTGTCGTGCTCTTCAGTCCGCAGAAGCCAGCGGACCGACATATGCTTTGTGTGCTGAAGCATAATACATCATTACTTATACCTTTACCTCTCTGCCCCGTCACGCAACAGAAGCACCCAACACATCGGGTGGATGTGAAACAGCATCAGTAAAAATTAATTAGAATAAAAAGATCGCCCCTCAGTTCTTTTCATTTATTTATGTATTTGTTTAAGGATTTCTGTATTTATCTATCATAGACGACTTTCTTCATTCACTTCCTTCGTTACGCAAGTGGACTTACATATATAATTATGTGTTCGTGGATCCACACGATAAAATATTCATTTATTGCCCCTTTTTTCTGTTCTGAACATGAATTAAATTTACTTTGTCTGTAATGTTGTATTACCAGTATGCCAAATAACATCAGTAATATCTAGTTAATATAAGCACCTATGTCCAAGAAATTACCACATATGCATGTGAAATACCTCGCTATATTGAGCACAAAACTGAAGCAGAAGAAATGATGCTGAAGAAAATAACTAAAATTTGTGTCATGACCTGCAATTGAACTCTGGTCTTGCTGCTACTACGCAGATATTCTAACCTTTTCCATTTTTTTTTGCATTTTGTTCGTCATTGTTCGTTACGTCACATGACATCCGTTGTAGTTCGTTTATGACCTGTTCACTCATGTTTTCTTTTTATTTTTATTTTTACCTAGACCAGCCAGCTCTCTGAAAGAACACGCTGAGCTACGATGCCGGCTTACCATTACACCACCACAGCACTTTGGTCAACACTGCTGCACGAACTTCCCATGTCGAGTGCCATCCCCAACACAAACTTCAGTTCATATCTTCAGCTTCTTTTCTCCTTAAATTGTCACCACTTCCAGGGCTCTCCGGCATTGGAATAACACCCCAGCGGTGGACGTACTAGGGAAGACTTGTGCCATGCGTGATCTGCGGTGGTGTAATGGCCAGCATTTCTGTCTAGCGAGCAAAAAGACCCGGGTCCGGGTCCCGCCTGTGGCATAAATTCTGATTCATTTCTTCAGTTTCCATCATTATCGTACATCAACATGAGGCTTAAAGCTGACCGGAGTGGACGAGTGGTTCTAAGCGCTACACTTCGGAACCGCGCCATCGCTACGGTCGCAGGTCGAATCCTGCCGCGGGCATGGAAGTGTGTGATGTCCTTAGGTTAGCTAGGTTTAAGTAGTTCTAAGTTCTAGGCGACTGATGACCTCAGATGTTAAGTCCCATAGTGCTCAGAGCCATTTGAATTTTTTTGAGGCTTAAATGTCTCCTGCAAAATACAATTATAAGATGAAGTAGAAGTCATCCCTTGTTTGTGTATCAAGCATCCCAACAACACATGTATAGATATTATGTGAGACGCGATTTTTTTGTAACTTATATTTTTCAACAGTTTTGTTCATGTGACATTCGAAGACGTTTTTCTTCATCGACTTTAGAGATTGTACCATACACAAGAAAAAAACAATTAATGTTTTCATACCAAACTAGGGCACTTTGCTCATTAAGTAATTATGTGATCTTCAGACTTTTACTTCAGTTCCTTACTCAATATAATTAGGTGTTTCACATGTAGATGTAGTAATTGCTAGGACGTAGGTGCTGATACTAGCCTAACGTTACTGATGTTACTTTATATTCCGACACCAAGCACATGTGAAATTCTTAATATATTGTATCAAAAAATGTTCCATTATATATCGGATATTTTCATAATGAACGATTGTAAATCATGTTCGCTACTTTGATTGTAATATCTTTGACGGATAGACTCTTTGGCGTGGGTCCATATATTTCCTGTGGATCTACAAGTATCCTCGACGTTCAGGCTCTATATCTAAGTTGAATGAGTCACTATATTTCACCGATAACTGTTGACGTGTATCATAACGTGGCCTGCTATATGGTATTCGTCGGTAGCATGATATATGATATTTAAAAGTTGTATTATTTTTTGCTTTTTAAGTACTTCTTTCAGTTATCTTTATGCAACATGTTCAGTACATCACTACTGTGGGACGTGTATTTTTCGTCAGTCACGAGTATTGCTCATTTCTAACTATGTAGTATAGTCCGTGGATGATCGCTGAAAACCGAAACCGATTGATATAAATGTGTAAAATTCAGTATTACAAAATTAAAATGCGTTTTGTAACATATAATCATGCTGAAGACTGTGGCGTAAGTAAGTGTAATGAATAAGGCTGCAATACCAAAAGGAATGGCGTCTTATGTGGAATCGCGACTGTCACGGAACTTGCCGCACCACTTCACAGTGTCTTCATTTTCCGATTGACTCCTACCGGTGTCTGTTCTTCGACAGCCAAGAAAAGAATAAAAGCATGTAGGCCCGGTCTGGACGTATTTTCGGCAGACATGATGCTCCACACAGTCTTCATTTTCCGATTGATTCCTACCGGTGTCTGTTCTTCGATAGCCAAGAAAAGAATAAAAGCATGTCGCCCCAGTCTGGACGCATTTCGTAATGGTTTTGTTCACGCTTCCACATTTATCCCGCTTACGCACGTTGAATGACACATTGATCCCTTCCGTCGATATTGGTGCTTATATACCTTCAAAGTAGTCAAGATGGGTTGCATATCCGCTACAGCAAAGCCCTCAAACGGAAGCTTTTTTGTTCGCCCCTCACATGTAAATCTTCCTCCAAAGGTTCTAAAGACACTCGTACCTATTCAGCGCAACGGAAAGTTTTATTTCGTTTTATATTTTCTAGATTAGCAAACACAGACTCAGAATTTAGCTTTCATATGTAAAGCTGTTATATGTTGTCGAAATGACCTCGAAACGCGGCAACACCACAAAACAATTGAATAAAGTGTCATTTAGTTGCCGTCTTAAAGCTATCGAAGTGACTTACCTTACCTGCTAATGCAAAATATTGTTTTCTGTGACCACCTACTACGAATAGTTCTTCGACTAAAAAAGTGAGTTAGATTAGATGTGAGAGTGTTTAGTTTAAGCACTTCCACACAGTATAATAGTCCATCTTTCAAGTACCTCTAATCTGCGCAGCTTATAGTTCATCACTAGGCATTCACATCAATGGAAACGTTCTGGTATAGTGTTTAACTCTGTTTTTCTATATGTGCTTGTACATTCTTTGTCAAACCATATGCTCTATCCATTTTATTAAACATTCCCTGACTGCAAATTTTTTCTAGTCCAAATGGCTGTATATCTTCTCCAAACTCTTTAAAGTTACGTCCTCGCTTTATTTACCTATTCGAGTTTCTATGAAATATGAATAATTTTTTTATAATTGCCATGAACTTTTTTCAACTGAAGTTTTTGAGACCTGTTCCATCAGTGTTTTTCGCAGAACGTCTGTTTGAATAACTGTTTCCGTTAGGTCTTCTGAAAGAATTGTAAAATCGTCTGCAAAAACTTGGCACTTATCTTAATTTCATATCTTTTCCTTCCCAAAATTATTGGTTCAATATTTTAATTTTTTGGCTCCAAATTCCAGATCATTACAATTTTTTACTGAACTCAGTGAAACAGTAAAGGTGGTCAATAATCCCCTTGTCTGACAGTAGCTTTTTTCCAGGTGACTGAAATATTTCTCCCAGAAATTTAACTTTTGTTACAGTTCAATGAATTATGTGTTAATTTTACTTCACACTAAATTTTATAATGATTTATCTGTAGTTTCTCAGTCTACTGAATCAAATGCTTCCCTGATGTCAAAATATCATACTATTATACGTTTGCTGGTTAACATGCTATGATGAAATATTTATTTTAAGTCAAAACCTGTTATGTGAAGGCTCTTCCCTTTGGAAACCACCCTGATACTCCATAACTCTGTCCAGGAGAATTTTCTGTAGTACTTTGTATGCTGCTGGCCTGCATTTTGACACTTTCCTCTAACTTTTGACACATGGTATGTCTCCCATTATATGTATGAGGTCCATTAATGCTATTTTACTCTCTTCTGGAGTCTTTTCAGTTTTGCAAATGTTCTATAAAGCAGTTATAAATCATTTACATTTTTCCTTACTTTTTTGTTGACGATTGTTTTGATGGATTCGTGAATTTCTAGCTGTGTTGGTGAGAAATCTTCCTACATATTTTACGGTATTGCTGGAATTTCCAAATTAAGTGTTTTAATCAAGCAGTTTAAGAGCTTGCCAAAAAATTTTACTAATATTGGTGTGTAATCCAGTTTTGCCATTTTCATCTCGCAAACAAATGCTTCAAACCCCCTTAAGTACAAAGTTGAAACACTGATAAAAAAAGTTCTTGTATTATTTTCTTTTGAAATTTTCTTATATGTCCACAAGATGAAATTTTTCAAATGTTCTTTTGATTTTCCTGACCATTTTCGTTGTTACTTTTGTTTGTTGTCTGAACTGTTTTAAGTGTTCTTCTTTTTTCGAAAATGTCTGTTTTCTCCATTTCTCCATTTCTCTTTCTTCTAGAGCTTCGTCACACCTTTCATTCCACCGTGTCTTGTTTTTATTCTTCGCCAATCCTAAAATTTTCTTTGCTGTTTCAGTAATTTATCCGTGCAGTTCACCCTAGCCTCTTTTTTCTGCTCTTTCAGTTCTGTTTATTGTAATATTAGCTGCAGTGGAGTTACGTCTCATTATGTCCTCCGTTTCCTTTTTTGATTTAGTTGGGAGAAATCGTAGATTAATCATATAAGGACAATGATCGGGACCAAATTCCCCATTTATAATTACTGCAACATCCATAATTCCCACAATATTCCTTTTACACACATAAAAAAAAGTTTTGCATTACCTCGGTTCCGAGAGTTCGGGAACCTGTACATAAAACTGGAATAGAGATTTTATTGCTCATGAAAACCACACATTACACGTTGTACCTCCATACAGAGAGAACTTCACAGGTAGTGGTCCACATTGCTGTACACACCGGTACCTCTGATAACCAGTAGCACGTCCCCTTGCATTGATGGATGTATGTATTCGTCGTGGCATAGTGTCCACAAGTTCGTCAAGGCACTATTGGTCCACAGTGTCCCACTCCTCAACGGCGATTAGGCGTAAATCCCTCAGAGTGGTTGGTGGGTCACATCGTCCGTAAGCAATCCTTTTAAATTTATCGTAGTAATGTTCGATAGGTTTCACGTCTGGAGAACATGCTGATCACTCGAATCAAGCGATGTCGCTGTCCTGAAGGAAGTCAGTCACAACATGTGCACGATGGAGGCGCAAATTGTCGTCCATGAAGACGAATACCTCGCCAGTATACTACCGATATGGTTGCACTACCGACAGGAGTATAACATTCACGTATCGTACAGCCGTTACGGCGCCTTCCATGACCACCAGTGGCGTACGTCGGACCCACATAATGCCACCCCAAAACAGAAGGGAACCTGCAACTTGCTGCATTCAATGGACAGTGCGTTCAGGCTGACCGGGTTGCCTCCAAACACGTCTTCGACGATTTTCTGGTTGAAGGCATATGCGACACTCATCGGTGAAGACAACGTGATGCCAATCCTGAGCGGTTTATTCGGCATGTTGTTGGGCCCATCTGTACCCGCGTTGCATGGTGTCGTGGTTGTAAAGATGGACCTCGCCATGGACGTCGGGAGTGAAGTTGCGCATCATTCAGTCTATTGCGCACAATTTGAATGGTAACACGACATTCTCTCGCTGCTCGAAAAGCATTATTCAACATGGTGGCGTTAGCAGGTAGCGGTCATCCAGTGCAGTAATAGCTCTTGGGCGACCTGAGAGAGGCATGTCATCGACAGTTCCTGTCTCTCTATATCTGCTCCATGTTCGAACAACATCACTTTGGTACACTCCGAGACGCCTGGACACTTCCCTTCTGCCTTTCTGAATGGCTACGCCTGCAATGTAGGCCGCATGTGGCACTGAAATGGGCGGAGGTTTGACGTCCACGGAGGCGTCGCGTTTGTAACATGTTCAAAACGCTATGGCGACTGTTTCAGGAAAATATCTTGCTATTTTCTTCCCATACGTTTCCTCTACAAGTAAGCACTGTTTTAAAGGCATTTTCTACTGTCACTTGCTTGAGGATGCGTATTCGGTCAAGGGCTCTTTTTCTGTTGTGTAGTGTACTAAGAATTTTCGCTCATGTTATCAAAAAATATCGACTTTCTGTGCATTTTGAATATGTGTCTTCCAATATTTTATGTGATGGTAACTTCCGATAGGTTATAGGTTTATTATCTTCATTTTTAGCTGCGAAGCTTATTGCTGGATGCAGTTTGTTGAATTTATCTGTTAGGTGCTTGATATCTTATTTCCATCCTTTAAGAAATATGACCGTAGGGACAGCTAGTGTAGCGGCAAAATACTTGTCTGAAAGCCGAAAGTTCATGGGACCGGATTACAGCTCGATTACAGTTTTTCCAGTCTCCGTTTGAACATTGCATTCACATTTTTGTAATGTAGATGTTCGCCAAGAACAACAGTTGATTCGGATTCCACGTTAAACAGTAGGCCTGCTTTCCCTGGGCGAAAAAATGGGTTAGAATAGTGAAACACAAGGTGTTCAAGTGGCGTCGAATTGAAAATCTTTGTATCAGGCCGTTACGTCACACGAAATTATTATCGATATTTCTTTTTTGCCTACGATATGCGCTTAATAACCGAATAAAATAATTGATTAGGAAATTAATTACAAAATTCCCGTTGTGCAACTGTCGCCGTTTCTCTTGTATCTTCATGACGTGTGTCCTGTGATTATTCCTGCCTTTTAAAGTGACAGCAGCCTTGTTACGAAGGCTGTACGCATATTTTCACAGTACAATTAAAATTCGGACATCTTATCGCACCTCCATTGGCCCACTACTTCACTTGATCTTAATCCTGTAGAAAATGTCTACGACTATTTGCAGCAGCAGGTGAAACGTATGTCATAATCCTCTCAGTCATCAATGAATGTTGTCGAAGCGCCCTTGAGGGTATAAATCCGATATTTCCTGTACTTCTCTTTTCCATAAGTACTAGGAAAAGTAACTCTGAAAAGCCAGTGATTCCTTGCGTCCGGTTATTACTTAAAGTGTAGTTACTGAACAATTCTGGGAGCTCTAATGTCAACAACAGTATTATTCCTGCCTCCAAGATATCACCTCTAATCCTTAGATCTTTCATCAATCGTGATTTGAACAGTCGACAAGAGTACACAACGTGCCTTATAACTCCTGTCTTGTTTAAAAGGTGCGATGTTTCGTCACTCCAAAGTGCGTTATAATCGATTACTTTTTTGCAGAGTGTGCCTGAAACTGGGGATATTGGGCGTGCAAAAAGGCTAGATCTGTGAACAGTTAACACACCTGTGATTTTATCTGGGTTAATGGAACCATGACAGGTAACCGTAGCAAATTTGCCACATATGTATACCCGATGTGTACTTTGACTATCTTAGCCAGCACGCAATTTATACCCTTAGGGGCCCTGTACACCTGCTAATGAATCTTGTGTCAGACGTGTTTCAATCCTAATAGTTCAGGAAAATAGCTGAGGTCCAATTCCTTACAAAGGAGAGACTAAAGAGAATTTTAATTGAAGAACCATCCTTTCGAAACATTGGTACAACATGGACTTCGCGCTTATTGAATGCTGCAGAATATCATGGCGATGACGAGTTTCTCAGCATCAACTGGCGTGGATTAAAGTGAGTACAGTTTTTTACTGCCAGTTGTCTTTTTGTTGAGATGAGTGTCTCTCCCAAACAAATATTGTTCAAAGTAGTCGATGAAAGCTAGTTGTGCTGCACCAAAAAGTTGTAATCAGTTTCATCTGCCGAAAGGGTTATACACATTTTTCTAGAAAGGAAAAATACTATTTTTTACTAACTCCCAAACGTTAAAACCATAAATCGCAAATAGTTCGTCAGCTTTCTGGAAGAATTAAATAAAAAACACTCGAAACGATAGCTGTCAAATCAAATAAAAAATAAAATAAAGGTTGTTTGATCGCAAAGTCCATATAGATGTACGCACTGGGAACAGTCATAAACTAAGCTGAGAAGCGGATTTTTTTGCGTGAAAACAGTATTTCTCTGCTAGAAGTAGCACTCATCCTGTTCGTGCTCTGTGGCTAAGCTGCACAAAATACTGTCACTAGGATAATACAGGTAATAGACAGGTGTAAACAACACTTTACAGCACAGCTCTTCAATAATCCTCTACAATCTGCAGATAACTCCAACATTTTCGTCGAGAGTGCACAACAGCGTTTATACCCTTTGAAATCCTCGCAAGTTCCGCTCTGATTTCTATTTTTAGTCGGTGTTCCTGCGTCAGAGTTTCACAAATGTCGATATAAAAACCGAAATGCGAATATGTACAAAGTAATATCTACATAAGTATGAAAACCAAAACACGTGAAAGAGAATACTATAATTTCTTTACATCCTCGAAGAATGTTGTAGTCATAAGTATTCTTAATAGTAGCTGCACGTATAAATCCCTCAGGATATGTCAATCATAGATTGTTATTCTGCCCCTTTGCTGTGGTTACATGAAACTGATATGACTCATAAGCGATTTCGCTCTGTAAGGGGTGTGTTCGAGTAACTGTACAGAATGTTACGATTCATTTATTTCACTTGAAGCTCCAATTAGTAGTAGCCTGTGAATTCACGTCGGAAATCCCAGCTAGGGTGTGCAGCCGTGGACGTTCACATCCCTTTTGTTCAAGTCGGAAGCGCGAAACTAGCCGGTCCATCCCAGTGCCTTTCGACTCAATGCGCGCTCCGGAAGACGAGGGGAACCACTCTGAACTGAAGTGAATCTTGCATTCCCAGATTACTGAAACCAAATTCCGAAGGCGAGAGACTGTCAGACTTGTACGCCTGACGCCTCTTTATAGAGCAGGTTGACCTCAAAGACTACAATTTTCCAACTTTCAGCCACATGAAGAGCAAACTTGTATCAGGGGATCTTTTCCACTTGACTTGCAACCTTCCCATTTGCTAACAGCAAGAAAACTGTCGAGTCGAGAGCGATGGAGATAATCTGAGGGAGGCGGAAAATAGTTGTAACCGAGAGGACTGGTGGTGGAAACTAAGTGTTACAACTTGAAATGACACCCCACCACTGTCTGCAGAGAGCGAAGTGGTTATCGAGAGCTCATTTCTGCCCCCTGAAAAACTAGTGGCTAACCACAGTAAACTACACTCCTGGAAATGGAAAAAAGAACACATTGACACCGGTGTGTCAGACCCACCATACTTGCTCCGGACACTGCGAGAGGGCTGTACAAGCAATGATCACACGCACGGCACAGCGGACACACCAGGAACCGCGGTGTTGGCCGTCGAATGGCGCTAGCTGCGCAGCATTTGTGCACCGCCGCCGTCAGTGTCAGCCAGTTTGCCGTGGCATACGGAGCTCCATCGCAGTCTTTAACACTGGTAGCATGCCGTGACAGCGTGGACGTGAACCGTATGTGCAGTTGACGGACTTTGAGCGAGGGCGTATAGTGGGCATGCGGGAGGCCGGGTGGACGTACCGCCGAATTGCTCAACACGTGGGGCGTGAGGTCTCCACAGTACATCGATGTTGTCGCCAGTGGTCGGCGGAAGGTGCACGTGCCCGTCGACCTGGGACCGGACCGCAGCGACGCACGGATGCACGCCAAGACCGTAGGATCCTACGCAGTGCCGTAGGGGACCGCACCGCCACTTCCCAGCAAATTAGGGACACTGTTGCTCCTGGGGTATCGGCGAGGACCATTCGCAACCGTCTCCATGAAGCTGGGCTACGGTCCCGCACACCGTTAGGCCGTCTTCCGCTCACGCCCCAACATCGTGCAGCCCGCCTCCATTGGTGTTGCGACAGGCGTGAATGGAGGGACGAATGGAGACGTGTCGTCTTCAGCGATGAGAGTCGCTTCTGCCTTGGTGCCAATGATGGTCGTATGCGTGTTTGGCGCCGTGCAGGTGAGCGCCACAATCAGGACTGCATACGACCGAGGCACACAGGGCCAACACCCGGCATCATGGTGTGGGGAGCGATCTCCTACACTGGCCGTACACCACTGGTGATCGTCGAGGGGACACTGAATACTGCGCGGTACATCCAAACCGTCATCGAACCCATCGTTCTACCATTCCTAGACCGGCAAGGGAACTTGCTGTTCCAACAGGACAATGCACGTCCGCATGTATCCCGTGCCACCCAACGTGCTCTAGAAGGTGTAAGTCAACTACCCTGGCCAGCAAGATCTCCGGATCTGTCCCCCATTGAGCATGTTTGGGACTGGATGAAGCGTCGTCTCACGCGGTCTGCACGTCCAGCACGAACGCTGGTCCAACTGAGGCGCCAGGTGGAAATGGCATGGCAAGCCGTTCCACAGGACTACATCCAGCATCTCTACGATCGTCTCCATGGGAGAATAGCAGCCTGCATTGCTGCGAAAGGTGGATATACACTGTACTAGTGCCGACATTGTGCATGCTCTGTTGCCTGTGTCTATGTGCCTGTGGTTCTGTCAGTGTGATCATGTGATGTATCTGAACCCAGGAATGTGTCAATAAAGTTTCCCCTTCCTGGGACAATGAATTCACGGTGTTCTTATTTCAATTTCCAGGAGTATATGTTATAGGATGTAGAAGTTTATAAAAGTAATAACAGTTGTGATTCGCTAAAGTCCTCCGCACCTTACCTTAGAGGCAACTCGCCCCACATAAACTGAACCGAAAAGATAAATCTCATAACTTCAGAAATGACTCTTTTTGCTGCCGTCGAGTGAGACTGTTCTCGCTGACCTCGTCCGAGAAGCGGCGCTTCGCGACATCTGCGGTAGCTGTCCTCGTAAAACTGTAAGTTCACAACAGGTGGCCTTTCAGCATGTTCTGCATCCCAGTAGATAACTTTGTGAGACAGAAGAAGCAGCAGTCACGGTGTAGGGAATTTTATTGGATGAGAGATACTCAATACGATTTACTTGTTCCTGTTTAGAATCCAGATTCAGGATTGATCCAGATTCAGGCTTGCATTTGCTAATACCTTGATATCAGCTACAGTACGTTCGATGAATTTTCATTTGTGAGTTGTGCATTGGACTGAATAAGTTGCTTCCCACTATTTTCACAATCAATCACAGGTGCCAGTTTAACTTTACAGTGACATGGCGTTTTTAAGTATTTCCTTTACTTTGAAGTCAGATTGCACTGTGGGAATCTTTATCCCTTCAATGTTAGATTGCATATCAGAAGCTATTAAGTCTAATTTAAGGTCAGACTGCGTATTAGATGCCCTGACCCTTATTCCAAGCATATCTGAATACTTCAGTAGTAAGATTTTATGCAGTAAGATTCTCGACTGTGATTAATGAATAAATTATATTACACATCAATTTAAATCCATTGTCCCATTCGTTTATCTACAGATCCACCAAAAATTTGTAAACACATAAATAGGAGACCGAAACCCAATTAACACTACAAGCCAACTATCTCACTTAAGGAATTGTCATATTGGACTCTTAAAAGTTTAACCCAGAAAAGAAGAAGAAAACTGAAATAGTAATTTCAACGTAATGTTTGATAAAAGTTTTTAAATAGAATTAGAAACTCTTCACGACATTCTCAAGTCTCACAAAAGCTTTACAAGTGTGGTTCAACGGAAGAGCATTCTGAAGATTGAGGGAAACAACGCTAAAGTATATACTGACGTCGAATTTTATTATTTTAGGAAAAACCATCCGTGTTCCCCTCCCGTCTCAAATCCGTATATTAGTGAGATAATTCAGACACAGAAGGGAAGGTCTACAGCATAGGTGGAATATGATGCGAAATTACAAAAGTCTTAAGCTTTAAAGTTGTCATTGGTGTTCTGACTGAATATGTAGATCACGACACGGAAAAAAAGTGTGGTTCGGATAAGAAAACGGTTCAAGTACAATCTGAGGAAACGTAAAAGGGAAAATAACAGCATTCTCATGGTAATTGTAGGAACAACATGCAGAACAAATAATCTCAATGCGTCTACAAATCATAGTACACAACAGACCAAAGCGGCGAAGGTCGAATGGCTCTCCACAGTCACTGTTATAAATAAAGCTACAAATTCGTCGAATTACTCATCTAGAGCTCACATTCCATTGGAGTTCTAGAAATGTTGGGAAAGGTTTAAGGCAAAAGTATGATAACACCGAAGACAGTTGATATGTTGCAATAACGTACCAAGCAACGTTAAGCCACAAAGATAATTTAGTATGAAAATCCTTGAGGGGAGTAATCTACAGACCCACGCAAATATGATTTAAAATGAAGTAATTTGGAACAGTGTAGAGAGTTTTCCGTTGAAAAATGTAGGTTACACACAGTGAACATACATTTAACAGAATCTTGGATCTAGGACTCAAATAAAGGAAAGTGCAACGACTGGTAGAGAATGGAATGTGTCTAACCATCCAGAAACGTTAATTAAGTAAGTAAATAATATTGAGCACAAATAGAGTTGCTAGCACTTAGTGCTACATGCCAACATTACCGCTCGTAAAGCAATAGAGGGGTTAGCAGTGTGTATAGATTAGAAAAAAAAGGAATCGAAGCATTCGTCGTAGAAAATAAACGATTTATTTACTTATCCATCAAACAAATACCCCACCTCAAAGAACAACAGAAAAAATATAAAATGTTAGCTCATTACATTTTTTACACATATAATCAAAATAATTGCAAACAAATACTTTTAGTAAATATTCTGAATCACATGTGTAATTTGATAAGTATTCATCGTACAACTTGTATGCCTGAGGTCATCGGCATTAATTTCACTAATGGCACCTGCTGCTAAAATTGTTTCCTTATACTTTGTCGAATTGCCAGTGACAGTTGAGTACTGCTATTATTATGGAGTAGTAAGTGATAGGGTACGCTGCACTGGTATGTTGTCAGCTCTTACTACATTATTGCAATTTAGTCTTTTAAATATCTACTGTAATATCTCATATTACATGCAACAGATATTACGACAGGCTTTTCTTAACCTTTCCATGTGATAATGAATAAAACTATTTAGGCGACGATGGTATTATACCATTTAGTGCCAATACGCTCGCAGGTCTCCTTAAAGACAATTTGTCAAAAGTAATACAAAATGCACAATTACGGACTAAACTCTCAATTCAGTGCGTCTTCCAATGATTGTCGGAGACATGTTAGCCTTCCGTGTAGGCGTAATTCGCTTAGCAGCAGGCAGCACAAATTCATGCAGATATCGTGCACTGAGAATCCCATCCTGATGGACCGAAAGATGGGACAAGCACAGAGATGCCGACATATTTCGTCGTTTGATAATAAAAATATAATTAGCCCCTGTGATTTCTTTCTTATTACATACTTTGGTACGCGTTTGTTCTTATATCGTGCATGATGTGAGCGGAGAGTCGGAAAAAAAAGTAATGCTATTCGGTAATCTGGCGACACATTATCTCAGGTGCCCACCTTTAACGCTATGCTTAGAGCGATCACGCAGTCACTTGCAAACAGTGACTGCTTATCTTCGGCTATGGCGCCTGCTACTTTAGCCGAAGCGTGGGCCGTGGGAACATTCCAGGCTGTCCACGCGACAGTTCGTGCAGGAGCGCCATTGCGTTCGTGAAGGCCGCCTTGAGTGACGTCCACTTTGCGGAAAGGTGCGGTCGTTTCCAGAGGCCTTTACTGTCGGGCGCCATTCTCTTTCCTCCAGCTGAAGACATCGTTGAGCAATGTTTATTGTGTCTACTTTTTTTAGAATTCCTTTGTGATCGTTAGGTATATGGTGCGAACCATGGCCTCTCATCGTTCCATTAGTTTGTTTTAATACATTAATTGCTCATCAGGATGGTTCTTATCGAAGGCTAAAGAGTCTCTGTCAAATATGCAATAATTGAAAAAGAATCCCAACACAAGAAAATAATTAATGCAGGGTAATGAAATTTCTCGACTACACTTGTATGGGTAACACATATAAGTGATTAACTCGGCGAGATCACAGGTTAATGAAAGCGAGAGGCAAGCCATTGCAAATGTGAAATGCTGGTCCGTTAATAAGCTACACATGTGATGAAAAGTATCCGGATACTCCAAGAAACATACGTTTCTCATATTAGGTGCATTGTGATGCCACCTACTGCCATGTACTTCATATCAGCGACATCAGTAGTCATTAGGAATCGTGAGTGAGCAAAGTGTTGCGCTCCGTAGAACTCACGGACTCCGAACGTGGTCAGGTGAATGGGTGTCACTTGTGTCATACGTCTGTAACCGAGATAAGCCACACATCACGCCGGTAAATGCCAAACGACGACTCGCTTGGTGTAAGGAGCGTGCAAATTGGACGATCGAACAATGGAGAAACGTTGTGTGGAGTGACGAATCACGGCACACAATGTGGCGATCCGATGGCAGGTTGTGGGTATGGCGAATGCCCGGTGAACGTCATCTGCCAGCGTGTGTAATGCCAACAGTAGAATTCAGAGGTGGTATTGTAACGGTGTGGTCCTGTTTTCCATGGAGGGTGCTTGCACCCCTTGTGGTTTTGCGTGGCACTATCACAGCACAGGCCTATACTGAAGTTTTAAACACCTTCTTGCTTCCCACTATTTAAGAGCAATTCGGGGAGGGCTATTGCATCTTTCAAGACTGTCGAGCACCTGTCCATAATGCACGGCCTGTGGCGGAGTGGTTACACGACAATAACATCCGTGTGATGGACTGGCCTGCACAGAGTCCTTACCTGAATCCTATAGAACACCTTTGGGATGTTTTGGAACGCCCACTTCATGCCAGGCCTCACCGACCGAAATAAATACCTCTCTTCAGTACAACACTCCGTGGAGAGTGGGCTGCCATTCCCCAAGTAATCTTACAGCACCTGACTGAAATAATGCTTGCGAGAGTGGAAGCTGCCACCAAGGCTAAGGGTGGGCCAACACCATATTGAATTCCAGCATTGCCGATGGAGGGCGTCACGAACTTGTAAGTCATTATCTGCAGATGTGCAGATACTTTTGATCACATAGTGTATACAGCCGCCAATATGTTGAAAGCAAGTATGCAAACGTGTATGCACTGTGTTGTGTGTTGTACAGAAGCCCGATGTCAGTTTGTGGGTGGCGTTCCATTCCTGTCACACTAGGTCGCTCAAAGAAGGAACATTTAATGATGATAGTGAATGATGTTGCAGTTTTTGTCCAACGATGTCCCATATGTGCTCGAATGGAGGCAGATTTGGTGACTGAGCGTGCCAAGCGACACACGTCAACTCTCTGTAGAGCATCTTGGGGTATTACAGCGGTATGTGGGTGAGCGTTATCCTGTTCGAAAACACTCTGGAATTTTGTTCATGATTGGGAGAACAACTGGCCAAATCACCAGGTCGACGTACAGATTTGCAATAATGGTGCGTGGGGACAACCACGAGAGAGCACATGTTGTCACATGAAATCACACCCCAGACCGTAACTGCAGGTGTATATCTAGTGAGTCTAGCAAGCATACAGGATGGTAGCAGGCACCCAGCTGGTCTTCTTCTAACCAACATGCGCCCATCACTGGCTCAGAGGCAGAACCAACTTTCATTAGAAAACACAACAGACCTCCACCCTGCCTTTCAATGTGGTCTGGCCGAAGTAACCAACTTGAAACAGTTCATTGTGTCTCTGTGGTGCCAACTGGTGCTCAGATTGTTGCTGCGGATGCAGTTAAGTTGCGACGAACACGATGGTCTTCCCTCTTGGTGGCGTCACGTTGGCTTCCGGAGTCCGTCTTCTTCCGATCGTTCCTCTTCATGACGACCGCTGCCAGTATTCATGTACAGTGGCTACATTCCTGTTCATTCTTTCTGCAATAACGCAGAAGGAATCCAGCTTCTAGTATCCCCATTACACGAACTCTTTCAAACTCGGTGAAGTGTTGACAGTGTCTTCTTTGTCGCTTTAGAGGCATTCTTGACTAACATTTACTCATCACGTTCAGTCTCGTAGGCATCTAACGCTCACGACCTTTACATCGCGTATTTAAAGCAAATCTGAGCTGCGTCCTAACTGTGGCGTTACTAATGCCACCGTGATGCGACTAGCGGAAATTAGAACAAACATTACCTTTCTGATGTAGAAGGACGCCCAACAACTTCCGTTGCTTTTGTTGCTGTTGTGAATTTTCTTTTTTCGCCAGTGTACTTGTCAGAAGAGATGTAAATTGCTTCTTCCCCATACTGTATGAATTTCGGAGACAATAAACTAGAATAAAAAACCAAAAACAGATTAGGGATAGAAATCAGACCTCTCTATGAGTTTTAGTTCCAAGAGATAGAAGTGTAATACTGTATGAAAATCGAGGTCGTCTGTTGGTGTATGGAAAATGTATCAAAGACGAAGGTTCCCCAAGTGAAAGCATTGAGAAACCATGTATTTCTGGAAAATACATTTTTATTATTGATAAGATATACTCTGCCTTCCCTATAATGAATTCCTACCAACATACACCACTGAAATTAGATAAAGCTTTCGTAATACGTGTTTAACATAGTCCAATGTAGCTGATGTAAGTGAATCATTATACCGCCAGAAACATACTGATGTAACCTGCGTGTATTGTGAAAAAAATGAGTGGTAAACGTGTCACGCACTAATACAAGTTTTGTAAAGTAGTGGAAGTAATTTAATTGAAGGCTTAATGACACTAATAATAGTGTGGAGGGTGTGGAGTGCGTGGTGGTGGAAATTTGTGTTAAGTTCCTATGGGATCGAAATGCTGAGATCGTCGGTTCCTAGGCTTACACACTACTTAGTATTACTTAAACTAACTTACGCTAAGGACAACACACATACACCCATGCCCGAGGGAGGACTCAAACCTCCGACGGGGGGAATCGCGCGACCCGTGGCAAGGCGCCTCAGAACACAAGATTACTACGCGCCACTGCAGCGCATGAATAAAGTCTTCCGATTCTGCTGTAGCACCTTATTCCCCAGGAATGTCAATTCTTAAATCTGATTCCCCTTCAGATTACAGTCAAATTCGAACTGATTAATATGGATCACAAAAAGAGGAGTAAAGCAATCACTGACGTGGTGAAACGAAAACAATAATTGAGTTATGTACTTCATTAAATTGTTGTACTTCTGCCCGCAATAACCATATGGTGACTTCATTTGAAGTGTTTCCAGTGGTAAGCCAGTGGTAAGTGTTCGGGAGGGCGACGTTTCAAGTCTCTGTCAAGCCATCCACTGTTTTTAATCACCGTTTCCATGAGTACCGAGATGTCTCCTTTAAAGGGTATGGCCAGTTTCCTTCCACATCCTTCCCCAATTGAAAATTGTGCTCTATTTCTAATGATCTAGTCGTCGACTGGCGGGAACTCTAATCTTACTGATATAGTTACGCTGTTAATCTAATTGTCAGTCAGAGTAAACTGCTAGTCAATGAGATACCTAATGATGAATGCTGTTATTTAGTGACTAATGAAAATATGGTCGTAAAACAGATTATAAGCCAACTGAATTTCTTTGTACTTTTAAAATGGATAGAAAATGGTAACAGAACGGAAACCGCCTTTAAGACACGTTCTTTACTAGAATGCAGTATTTACTGACGTAAGCAGTCGTATTAACCTTCACAGTCCTGTTGCTATTGTAAGGACCGTCTGTCATGTGTGTGATATCTCAGGATTTTTTGTCAGGGCAATGGCTGACAGAGAACAGAAATATTTGAAAATGGAGAAGTGTATTCATGTGAAGCTTAAAACTACACTTCCTGATAAAAGATGCGAGACGTTGTCTAATGCCACTGTAACTTCGTTCGCTTACACATCATCAGCATGTACGTAAATTTTTGGAATTGCAATTCTCTGTGACCGATAAACAGCCACCAGAGGGCGTTAGTGCCTTTGCATATTTATCATCCTTACCAGACGTGGTAGGTTGTGTAAGTGGCGTGAAGAGCGTGAGACGCTGAGTGATCGCTGTGATAGACATGGGAGTACCGTGTAAGCTTGTAACACAGCGTTATCAGCATTTGACAGTTTCATAGCGGCCCCATTGTGGTGTCCACTTGGACAATTGGTGGCATTGTTCAATATCCTTATAAGTAGAGCATTCGGGTGAGGAACTGATCTGACGTTGGGCCTCATGGGAACAAGTGAGCAGGTTCACACGTCCGGTCGACCATGTGTGACCACTAGAAGAGAGGGTCGTCGTATTGTGAACCAAGAATATGGGAATCCCTTCGTATCTGCGTCTGCCATCCGAGAACAAGTAATTGGCTCCCTGCAACAGTCTGCTGGGAGACTAGTAGCAGCCACGCTAGAGAATTACTGTCCCACGCATAGATTGACGTTAATATCACACCAAAAACGTTTGCGTTTAGAGTGATGCCATGACCAGAAAGGACGGACGGCTGATGAATGGCGTTACGCTGTGTTCAGTGATGAATCGCTGTCCTACACTGCTACGAATGACTAAGGTCGAGTTTGACGAGTTTGGCGGCGATCTTGGGAGAGATTCCATTCTTCCACTGTTTTGGAAAGGCACAGTGTGGTTACTCCGGGCGTCATGGTGTGGGCAGCTATCAGGTATAATGGCTGGTGACGGGTGGTACTAATTGAAGGACTGAGAGCACAACAGTGCGTCACATACTTGCCTAGTCCTCATGTATTACCTCATGCTACACAATCGTCTTACTTCTTCAGCGGTATAATGCTCGTCCACACGCAGAACTTGTATCTGTGAACTGTCTGTGTGATGTTAAGACATTTCAGTGTCCATCATGCAACGGAATGTTCGCAGAGAGCTGTTGTCGGAGTGCCTGAAAGATTAGGTAGATGAACACAGTGTACCTCCGCGGTAGAAGAAAACTGTCTTATAGCCAACGGGTGTTATGGTTCCGACTGGAGCGGCCAAGATGCAGCCTTCAGGTTGGGTGACTCTAACTGCTGCTGATTTCCAGAACGTGAGAGAACTGTGTATGTCTCCGCCAGAGGCTGTGTTTAATGACGATTCGTAATAACGCCCAGGGAACCAAGCTACATTGGCCGTCTTGAGCGTTTTCTGGGTTAAACACACGGGAAAAGCCAAAATTATCCTGCCACCTCCAACGGATGATCCTGTATGCAGACAATATTTCGGTAGTCTGTGTGGATCTGGGAAAATTAGTCTAGTAGAATTAAATGCGCAACTGAGATTAACGATTTGTCAATTAATTAACTAACCAGTGTGTGCTTGCTATGGGTTCAGTAAGAATTTTTCTTGGGGAATAGGAACTTTTATCAATATTAACTTTATTACTGTCTCTACCTTCGTGGTTGGAACTGGTCTGGACATGCGCGATAGCCTAGTTACGCGTGTTATGTGCTTGTTAATTTTACTGTGTTACACTTTGTTCCTATGTTTTTGACATTAACTGCTTCATATACCTTCAGTCTCAGACCGCTCAGTACTGCCTTCTACACGTCCTTTAGCTTTAGAACTCCACCAAGGTAATCATTTTCAAGATAACTATAGTCACAACCGCAACTCATCAAGTCCAGCCGCGCGAGGTAGCCGCGCGGTCTGGGGTGTCTTGCACGGTCCGCGAGGCTTCCTCCATCAGAGCTTCGAGTCCTCCCTCTGGCAGAACTGTGTGTGTTGTCCTTAGCGTAAGTTAGTTTAAGTTAGATTAAATAATGCGTAAGCATAGGGACCGATGAACTCAGCAGTTTGGTCCCATAAGGCCTTACCATAAATTTCCATGAAGTCTTGGATGGATGATTTATTATGACTCTGACTGCACAACGTGCATAAAATACGTTTCGAGCGTGGCCGCTGTTACGCTGGACAACCGCAGCACACCGCAGAAATCGAGATTCATTGACATCGGAGCCTCCGAAGAACCACTACAGGAGGCGGCCTGCAGCTCGATACAGCTGGTATGCGGCCTTGCAGACGCAGCGCGTAATTTCTGCCACATCTGGCGATGTACAGAGCGCCAGTGACGCCACCGCCCACAGCACAGCTTAATGAGAACGTTGTCAACGCCGACGCGGTAGTCAGTTAGAGTCCATGCAAACTACAGTGGCCGCTAGGTCCGCAGTCGGCAAGCCACACATGGGGAGAATAGTAAGCGGCGGAGGTCACGGACAGGCGCTGTAGGGGTAATGCCGAGTGCTGGAGAGCAAGTACCGTTCTAAACCGAAGCTGAATTTCTCTGTAAATATTAAGTGGAGCCCCTCCTTGCCCACATTTGGATGGTGACCATTCATAAAACTCTGTCACCTCTGCTTTGGTTACAATCCAAAAAGAATTCCGTTGAAAATGCAGCCGTTAATGTCCACTTGGCTGTTTAATCGTTTGTAACTTTCGAAGCGTCATGACTGGCAAATTATTAGTAAAACCTACACATTTATCTTGTCCCCATGTTAAAATGTGCTTCGTTTGTGAAAACACAGTGATTTTTACGAAATTTCGGCTAACTAACATGTTGCGCAGACACTATTGGGAATGAATTCTGAAACAGTGGTACAGGAACTGAGTAAAGGTAAGGTCAGTAGCTTATGAGAAAGCACATCCTTGGTACAAAAAAAACGTTTAATGTATTACTTTCTGTTGTTCCGAAAGTCATAACATTTATAGTTTCACCAGCTATCAGTGGCCCATAAAAACTAAATTCTTTCAATAAAAAAGTCTGTAGTTAGTGGAATAACATTGTACATAATAAAGTTTTGCGTAATAAACATATGGCAAAATACTCTCCTCTTTGTGTGCTATGACTTGCCAAAAACTCTTTCCGATATCTCGAACCGTTTATGAAATATGAGTAATGTTGTGGGTTTTCACTCTGTTAATGTCTTTTATAGTGTTGTCCCTTTTAGTTGCTGTTTTAACCTTGTGCTCGCGGTGCATTCCTAACTTAATCTGGGAGCTAATGACCATTGTAGTTGTGCGTCCTAAAACCACAAAAAAACTCTGATTTTATCACTGGCGCGGCGTGATCGCAAGTGAGTGTGCTACATCACGTGAATTTTCTCGATATTGGTGACAGATTGAGACCTGTAGACAAGTCTAAAGAATAATTCGAAATTTTAACTCAATTTCGTATGGAGCAACATGTTATGTAATATGCACCAAATGCAAAACGTAATGACTCATAATTACATTGCAAACATTTTCGAATTTCTCGGAGTGTCTTACCTCCATGTAAATATCGCAATAACATTGACCATTAACGAAATGACGGTTACATCATCATGAACCTGACATAGAAAGCTATAAGTAACGCAAAAATGAAGTTTATTTACCGAAGAGTTTTCGAAAACTTTTTTGAGAAAGTTTGCAAGGCGTATGCCTCGATTCCGTCATCACCGACCGGCCGGAAGGTGGCAAACACTGTCGGTCTCCCTTACTGAACAAAAAAATTAACACGCCGAGTACTCTGGACGAAACCTGATCACTGTGCATCGGCCATCGTATCCTGCGCAGACTCTGATTACTGGTTGAGCGTTATAAGATGGAAAAATTGTCGGAACACAGCCTCTAATACGTAGAATTGCAGATATTTTTAACGGGGACTTAGAACCGTTTAGTGAGAACATTACTTCTCTTGACGTTAATAGTTATAGCTGCTTGGAGTAGTATATTTTTAGCTTCGTTATTACCTCCAAGTAAATGTGGCAGGAGCAACCCAGTAATGCTTATTTTCGCCTGGCCAGCAGATCGTGTGTTAAAATGTAGACACATGGTCGCAAAACAGTCAGCCTATAGTGACAGGTGTAGTCCACGTAGTTATACAGGTACCATCATGCAGAAAACAGAGGTGACGTGTTTCTGCGAAGACTTAGACTCAAAGAAATGTGTACATTTTAAGGTTCGACTTATAAAAATTTCTTTAATTACATCCGTTACACCCTGTATGAACCGATCGACATGCCTTTTAACCAGAGAAGGTATTAATAACTAGAGCCCCATATAAATTCTGCCACTCACTTTTTAACTGTCGGAAATTGTCTCCACGTTGTTACAGGACACACAACACTACTTTTAAACCCATATGAAGTAAACTACTCCACCGAACATGATATGTTTTATACAGAGATACGATCGAAGAAACCTCAGTGGAAGTCAGCATAGTGAAGCGTCAACGACGCTAGTAAAACGTTATCAGATTTCAGTTACTTGTTCACAAAGCTTACAAACCGTCGTTCTTCATCAGCAGCCTCGGCTGTTCCTCACTCTGATGGTTTCTGCATCCCAGCTGACGTCCGTCGACAGAGCTCAGCGCTTGCAAGCCTAGGAGAAGACGTCACCGACTCTGGCACCGCGGCGAACCGCCCGCGAGTCGGAGAGGCTGTTTCGAGCTGGCTGCTGTAGTGTACTCGGTCCCGCTCTGAATTCTACAACGACTCATCACTACCCATTCATGATATACCTGGTGTTGGTATTGGTGTGGTCAGTTGATCTCCTCCCTACCCTCGGTAGGTGTCAGCATCCGAAGTCAATTAACTGCTGAAAAGGGAACGTGGACCCTAGGAGATCTTTTACTGGCTTCCGTGTTGATGTCCAGTATTGGCAGCACTCTCTGATGTGGTGTTGTCATCAGCAAACGGCAGGTAGCAAACAGTTCATCATACGAAGGCGATCATCTTCAATACATTTTCGTCTAGTACTTAGACTGTTCAAAATGGCTCGGAGCACTATGGGACTTAACATCTGAGGTCATCAGTCCCCTCGAACTTAGAACTACTTGAACATAGCTAACCTAAGGACATCACATTCATCCATGCCCGAGGCAGGATTCGAATCTGCGACCGTAGCAGTCGCGCGGTTCCGGACTGAAGCGCCTAGAACCGCTTGGTCACCGCGGCCGGCTCATAGACTGTGCTGGAGTACCTAGGACATAAATTCAATATAAGATCATATTCGAGTAATCGGTGCTATTACTGTGAATGTCATCATTACGATAGCTAGATGGTTCATATGCCTCTGAGCACTATGGGACTTAAAATCTGAGGTCATCAGTCCCCTAGAAATTAGAAGCACTTAAACCTAACTAACCTAAGGACATCACACACATCCATGCCCAAGGACGATTCGAACTGGCCACCGTAGCAGTCGCACGGATCCGAACTGAAACGCCTAGAACCGGTCGGCCACCGGGCCGGCACGTTAGCTAGAGAGCTGGTGTATTTGAAGAGAGAGAGCGTGAAACTATGACAGAGAGGTCTGTTCAGAATGACCGAATGTGGTCTCCTTCTTTCCCTTATGAAAGAGATAGTCTCTCTCGCTACATGTCTTACGCGTTAACAAATATACTCGTCTCACTTGCTTTGGTTTTCTGCCACAGTCTATTTTCTATGTCCTTACTCGGCAGCCAGTGTCGTCGAACTGACCCACATGTGACTATGGATCGCTTCCTGCTTTCCGCCTCTGTCTGTGGCTTGACTCGAATTTGCTTAGAGCGGACCGATTAGATTACGTTACTGCCCAACGTATATAAATGTAACGAACTGCAATGTAACTGAAGTCAACGTTGTTTCGGTTGTAAGGCGGAGATCTGTACGTGTGACAGTTGTAATGTCTCATAGGTGACTGCTCATTTCCAAAAAAATTAAAAAAATTAAAAAAATTCGAAGTACGTTTATAAATTTTACTCCGAACAATAGTAAGCTACGCCAGTCGACAGTATCTGTGTAAAAATTTTTATGACAGTTCATACTAAAGGCACTGCAATCTAATGATCAAATGCCTTGTTAGTATTTTCTGCGTCTCTTCCGCTGTTGCTACTTCAACGCTAATTGTCTTGTAGATAACTCTAACTACCATCTGTCTTTTACTGTTTGATTTTATTCGTACCTAATGTAGTTCACTTAGTGGTTTTAGGGATCTTCAGTGGTCACTGTTAACGGAGGAGCCCCTCCACGCCCACACCAACGTGGTGACCATCTCTAAAGATCTGCTGCCACCTCCGTACTCATTAGTTGTTAATCGAGGATGTGGCGCCATGATGTTATCCGTGCTTCTATATACGATTACCCACTAACACAGTCGCATCGATGTAATAGCAGTGGACGGAAAGTGGAAGAAGGGCAGCAGTTTCAAGGGCAGAGTGAAGGAAGTGCCAAGGTAAGCATCAAGGGAAAAAGGTTCCTGCGGTATTCTGGACGGGGTAGTAAGAGCTGTCTGCGACAGTTCATGAGAGGGTAGGTTATGTTAGTAGTGGGTATCGTACATCGATACCGTGCCAGAGTTGAAGGTCGTAAAAGCAATCCAGTCCGACAGCGCATTGCGCTGCTGTGAGCCATTTGCTGTGCCGTATCATTGGTGATTAGTCGCAGCATCTGGCTGTTGTTGGCCGGCGGCAGCTCGCTGATGTTCGGCGACTTCTGTTGTCTGCTTGGCGCACTTCTGCTACACTTGTTGCTCCTGAAGGGCCGCCTGTTCGTCGGTATCTGTGAGGATGTTTAAGCCGGCCTTTCGCGCACTGGCGATGAGTTCAGCCTTCCTCTCTTCAGCCATGGCGTTGGCTACATCTCTAGCTTTCGGCGTCGCCGCCGCTGCTGCGGGGCCGACAGACGACTTCTTGGCGCTGTTCTCCCACGGCGCTGGTGGGGTGGTCGCAGGAGCAAGCATTCTGGGAACCTTCTACTTGTCAGCGGTGCTGTTCTGGTTGGGTACAAAAGCGGTCGTCGGGAGTAGCTCCCCTGTTGCTGTGCGTAGGCCTTGGGAGAACACTGTTCGCGGCTGTCTCAAAGCCTCCTCTTTCTCTGTAGCCAGGGCGTCTGCGAAGGCTGCCGTCTCTGCCTCCATGACAGCTTTGAGGGTCGCTGTGGCTTCCTCCACGCCGGTGCAGAAGTAGAGGCCACTGTTATTCTCAAGCGCTCGAGATACACCTTGGCGGTCCGCCTATGTGCGGTCGTCGCAGCGGTTGGCGAGTGGAGCTGTTTCTGCGCTGTCCCTAAACTGTGCCGCGCTGGTCTGTGCCCGACGTCGTCGCAGTCGTCGTATTCTTCTCCGCTGCGCCGGTGCGGCCGCCGCCACCTCGCCGTCTTCGGCCCGGCTATGGCTTCAAAAAGCTGGGCCTGCGCGGTAGCTGGCGACGTGCGGTGTGTGACACCGGGCACAAGTCAGCTGAACTTTATCTGCCGCGGTCGCAGGCGTGGCTGTCCTGCTCGCCAGAGCACTCGACGCACTGCGCCGCGTTGCGGCAGTACATGGCGAAAAGGCCCACGCCCTGGCACCTGAAGCACTGAGGCTCATGGTCCTTGCCAGACGGGAAAGCATCTGCCGTGCCCAGCAGCTTCCGCAACGCGAAGATGTCACCCTCGCTGTCTTTCGTTTGCACGGTCACGGCATACAGCGGCTGTCTCCTCTTATTCGTCCGGTTATGCAACCTTGCGGCCGCGTTACTGAAACCGGCACACAGAAGCCCATCTCGGACTGCCGCCTCATCACAGCACGAAGGCCGCCCCCTTAGGAATGCATTTGTCGTGCTCATTCTTCCTGGGAAATGTGTCTTCTCAGGCGGTTACCTTCTGTGGCTCTTCGACTATATGGGCAGCGACAGCGCTTTGATCACCATGTGGACCCCATGTTCGCTGCCAGAACGCAGATCAGCGAGTCTGAATCGGCAGACTCGTAGACCAGGTCGTTGTTGACGCAGCTCGTCATTAAGACGAACAGCGCTGCCCACCCGTTCTGCCCTTGTACAAAGGGAGGAGTGGCTGCGACTCGCCTTCGGGATTTTTCTTTCCCTGGTCGGCAGACTCAGTGAGTCGCATGACCGATGGTCATTCGTGGCAGCAGGTTCCTTCTGAGTAATCTTCTTTCCTTTGGTGTGACGCAGAGAACACAATCTGCTTGCGTTGCGAGGACAACGCACGACAATTAGCTCCTCGCCGCGGCCACAGCACAGCACCACTCCCCAAGTTCTCTTCGGTCCAGTAAGTGTAGCAAGCAGCGGTGCTCACCACAACAAATCATTTTTATAATAGTTATTTGTTTAATTATCAAGATTATTTGCCTTGAATCATTATAATTTGGACTCCTGCAATTACACAGCTGAAATCAGAGGTTTATTAGATATATTAATCAAAAAGAAACTAGTGTGTGCACTTATAAGTTACTTCTGTCGGTTATGTGTTTTAAAAATCCTGTCCACACTTTTAGACGCATACTACAATGTACTTAAGTGTGCACTCAAGTGAATTTCACGTACCACAGTCATCGCTTTGCATTTCGGCCTGCCGCTACATTCAGTGCAGATTCTAGAAGGAGGAGATGCGTGTTTGTGTGTGTAATTTTTATTTATTTCTGTGTTTATTTACTACATTTCTTCATTTATAAAGGCGTTCATACTCTCGTATATATTTTTTTTTTCAAACTCAGAAATGCGCCACTGAGAATAGGGTTCTCTTATTTGTGATGTTTTAGTTTATTTAACATAAATTCGTTTCTCGTTATTGAACTCTGTACGAAATTCTCTTCCTTGATAGCGAGCGTGCACTTCGTTGCACTATTTTTGCACAAGACTATCACGTTTGCTACTGATTCTGATGCGGACTGTTGAAGATGTCTAACGCTTGGGTCGTAAAAATATTTGGTTGAGTAAAAAATGAAAATATATTACTGTATATTAACTGTGAGATAAGAAATATCAGCTTTATATGTTACACACATTAATGCATATATGCAATGCTAAATAAATGAGTCTTTCTGGAAGGTGGTCACTGTCTATTGATTTGAAGGGGACCAATATTACTCTCTGTGTGTATGCTACTGCCTGGGAGGCCCAGAGGAGGGGAGCTGGTGGCGGTGACAGGAATGGCAAAATCCGCGAGGCCCTAGCCTTTCAAGAGTTCCGGTGTCCCAGGGTGCCCAGTTGGTGAATATGAAATTCCCATTGTAAAATAACTATTGTTTCATATAAAAAATCAACAAAATTACTCCGGTACCAGCGTTACTTTCCACTTCATTTCTTCACTTTCAGTATTGTTATAGGCCAGTTGCATACGGCTGTATTTCATGTTTAATCTAAATATTTTCTTTGGACATCACGCACTAATACTGCCTTTTGATGGAGTGGAAAATGCGATTTCCTTATATTTTGTGGGGAATCTTACCAAAAAATGTCCCAACAAATGTACACAACATTAGTTGCGAAACATTTTATAATTTGGTAGGTTTTTCAACAACATTCAAAGATATGACACTTCTGATTCCACCACAAAGTTTTTTTACACGAAATACACAGAAAATATTTTACGTGCTCAGAAATAAAGCGAAAATGTTCTTCCTCTGTCGTCCATAGAACAGCCAACTTACATGGGAAGTCTGGCATTACTTAATGCGAGATTTGTAGACTGTAATCGGAAAACTGGAATACGTACTGCATATTTAATTCGATCAATACTTGTAAAACCTTCAATTTCTGTCAGGGAATGCTGTGGACAAAGTTACGATGTTGAGAATCACTTGTAAAGGACCTCAGACACATTTCTTTTTCTCATGGAAAGCTCTTCAAAATTTTTCTCTGTGTGCCTGTCATACCCTCATGTGAAGTACACGAAGTAAGAGCTGTCATGAAACGGACAGTTTTTGAGAGTGATTCCAATTTATGAAAACCTGTTCAGTTGCGGTCAGCAATGATTTTAGAAGAACAAATTAAATATTTGAAAACAATTCACACTTCAATGTTCGAATAAATTATTTCTTAATCATTAGACCTTTTGAATAAAATGCATGAGCTTAAAATTTCAAACATATTTCCGAATGTATGTGTAGTTACGTGGATATTTTAGACTCTTCCAGTGGTTCTAGCTGAAGGAGAAAGACGAGAAATTGAAGTCTCTAAGCCAACGCGTTCCGACACTCTGTTGAACCAGGACGGCTGCCATAGATATTCCATGTTTACCGTGGACCGGACGCTATCGAGGTAGCCGTCAAGTGGATTCATCCCTTTGGCTGCCGAGTTTTTGGGAAGCCCTAGGCCTTCGAGACAGATTCAGAATATCATTTCACTAGCACTGGTCTTAACTGGGGAGGCTGTGGTGTGGTCTATCTGTACCCACAGTTTAGACCTCAGTTATCTCGAACAACTCCCTGTGTAGATAGCAATCTTATTCGCGTCAGGTCTGCTGCCTTGACATTTGATCTCGTTGTGCACTCTGCCTTATGAGTCAAATTGGTCCATGGTATGATCGGCGAACATGAGTGTCACACGCTAGAATCTACTGAGATTTCAAGCCTTCATTGGAGAGTCATGGCGAGCTGTCTAGCAGACGCGACTTTGCGTATTTTGTGCCCACGATAGTGTCTGCAGACACTTGAACAACGATCGTCACCTTAGACAGCGCTACAAAAGGAGAAAGGTCTGTATTGCTGCTCCTGATTGTTAGGGGAAACGGAATCAGTCCCGCCACTTGTTCTCAGCTGCACCAACGTTATATGACTTGTGTGTGGAATAAATCCAAAAAAGTCTACTCGGCACTAGACAATTTCGGATTGCGTTATCCATGTATTGAGCCACAGTAAACAGTTCAATAAGACAAACCTTAGTCTTTGCCAACAAGTCACCACCCAGTCGACTGTTTACTACTTGTTGTTTCTAGTTGTGTTGCTGACATCTCATGATTTCCAGAATGAGATTTTCACTCTGCAGCGGAGTGTGCGCTGATATGAAACTTCCTGGCAGATTAAAAATGTGTGCCCGACCGAGACTCGAACTCGGGACCTTTGCCTTTTGCGGGCAAGGGCTCTACCATCTGAGCTACCGAAGCACGACTCACGCCCCATACTCAAAGCTTTACTTCTGCCAGTATCTCGTCTCCTACCTTCCAAACTTTACAGAAGCTCTCCTGCGAACCTTGCAGAACTAGCACTCCTGAAAGAAAGGATATTGTGGAGACATGGCTTAGCCACAGCCTGGGGGACGTTTCCAGAATGAGATTTTCACTCTGCAGCGGAATGTGCGCTGATAACAAACTTTCTGGCAGATTAAAACTGTTTGCCCGACGGAGACTCGAACTCGGGGCCTTTGCCTTTCGCGGGCAAGTGCTCTACCTTCTGAGCTACCGAAGCACGACTCACGGCCGGTACTCACAGCTTTACTTCTGCCAGTATCTCGTCTCCTACCTTCCAAGCAGAAGAGCTTCCGTAAAGTTTGGAAGGTAGGAGACAAGATACTGGCAGAAGTAAAGCTGTGAGTACCGGGCGTGAGTCGTGCTTCGGTAGCCCGCGAAAGGCAAAGGTCCCCAGTTAGAGTCTCGGTCGGGCACACAGTTTTAATCTGCCAGGAAGTTTCATATGAGCGCACACTCCGCTGCATAGTGAAATTCTCATTCTGTAAACGTCCCCCAGGCTGTGGCTAAGCTATGTCTCCGCAATATCGTTTCTTTCAGGAGTGCTAGTTCTGCAACTTTCGCAGGAGAGCTTCTGTAAAGTTTGGAAGGTAGGAGACGAGATACTGGCCGAAGTAAAGCTGTGAGTACCGGGCGTGAGGCGTGCTTCGGTAGCTCAGATGGTAGAACACTTGCCCGCGAGTGGCAAAGGTCCCGAGTTCGAGTCTCGGTCGGGCACACACTTTTAATCTGCCAGGAAGTTTCATCTCATGATTTATTTGTCATCACACTTAAATTCTATTTTTGTTCCTATTATATAATGAATGTTGCGGTGCCATAATTTTTATGAAAGCTCAATCTCATGATGATATAATAATCACCCATCAACCATTGAGTACAATACTGACAGGACCAGCATTTCATTAAGTTATTTCGTCGTTCAAGTTCATCTAGATTCTGATGAAAGTGACAACCTCTAATGCAGACTTACAACAACAACCACAGTCACAGAGCAAAATCTAATTTAACAGACACATGGGCCAGGTAGTCAAGTGGAAGGCTTACTAGTTAAACTTTAACCCGTAGGTTAAAGTGACTGCTCTCAGACCGTAAACTCGTATCACCTGTAGCCTTTCAAATCCTACTCCACGTACAGTGAAGTCTTGCAGTGTATCGAGTCATAGTAAGTTGATCTCGGTCTAGCGAACTAATTATATTAGCAACCATTTTTGTAGTACGTTGAACTCATAAGTATGTGATTGTTGTTCTAATACAGTTTGCAATGAATGAAGGAATCTTTGCAGAAAATAAAATTACAAATAGCAGTTCTTCCAGTTGTCAGACACAGCGCCCTATAATTATATTTCGATAACACGTATGTAGGAATATTTTCACGGAAATTTGATGGCGAATATCCATCATCATCAGAATAATCGCTGAAAAAGACATTTTCGCGTGCCTGAACTTCTATATTTCAAGACATATTTTGGAGTATTCTACCAATGGATACATAAGTGATGGAAAGACATGTATACAACTATTTGTCGATATGAAATCGAATATGAAAATACTGCTTGAAGAAAGATGTAGAATACATTTTGCTGACACATTATAAATTGTGTTAGCAAAAATCCTGACCCGGATACTGCTGACCATTTGATATGCAGGAGCTAATTTTTTCCGTTCAGTTTTTAGTTAGGTGCTGATTTTTGTTGGGGGTGCTCTCTGATATCGGATCTCGTTAAGATTAATCGTCTCAGGATGGCTGAGTATTACAGATCTAAACGAATATACCGCTCGTCATATTGCATATAACAGTCAGCAAGACTGCTGAGAACTAGGACAGGTTCGGGGGCCGGATGTATGACTGTGCTCCAAGTGCAAATAAAGCAATTTAATTTTATTGTTACAATGAAAAACGTTTCACATGATTTAAACATAACATAATTTGGAGCAGACGATACACTAAAAATACTAATTGGGATGAAATACAGAATAAACATAATTTCTTATTAAACACTGTGTTCACAGCTGCAAGTTACAGTACGCTACTATATGTAGCATAAAAACTTACTGTCGGAGTTCAAGTAAAGTAAAATATATTCTAAGATTCTTACACCTTTATTGTCGTATGTTATAAATGATGTGAAACTATCATAATTTGCATTCCTTCGTATAAAGTGCTTTGTAATGTGAAATTTTTATGGTTTATTTTATCTATTTTTTATATTTTATTTAATTTTTTTACTTTTCTTCCCGTTTCGCAGTTCTAGCGTTTTTCATACAACTGAAGTTGTTTTTGCCACACCTGTCATTCTACCTTCCCCCTCCGCCCCAAATCATCCCCGCTCCCAATACCAAAAGCAGGAGATATTACCTCCACTTCAGGGCAGATCTACCCAGTCAGTACTACACCGAAATAAGGCAAACAATTACCTGAAAGTAGCTCTTTGTACTCCACCGGAAGGGTGTGGAACGACCGCACTGAGGAAGGGAACACCGACTTGGGATGAGATGTCCCACTTCCAGCCACCTGCTCCTGAATGCTGAATCTGCGGGAATGTGTTCGTGTCTGTGTCTGTGTGTGTGTGTGTGTGTGTGTGTTGGGCTGGTGGGTGGGGGTGAATGGGGGGGGGGGGGCGCTGTGAGTCGACGGTGTGGAGAGAGTTGTCGCGTGTCCCGGATCGACTCTCCCGTCGGCCATTGAAATGTCCCAGCGGCGCGCAACATGGCGCCGAAATGACGTCATTAAGGTGCGCGAACACGTGCGCGTGGTTCCAAATGTGTCCCGAGCGGGACCGGCACACGCACAGCCCTAAGCGATGGACTGGCCGTTATGTGATTGCAATTTAACTGGGTATTCAGCACCGGTGCGCGTTTACTCCCCGACAAAAGAACAGTTGCTCCGCTGAAAAAGGAATAAAAAAAAGGAAAAAGATAAATCACCTACCCCTCTTTTTTCCTCGTCTTTCTTTCGGCTGACGCGACCATCGAAATCCGCAGCCGGCGTCAGTGGCAGCTGCGTGGAAGGGCGGTGGGACAGGGGGAGGCGTACAGCTGACGCACGTTGTCAGAGGCAGCATTGGTCTGAAACGCACAGCCTGCCGGAAAGAGAGGACGGCACAGAGACGCCACCTGTCCATTTGAAAGAGAGGTCCAGGCGATCGGAGGCTTTTCGTCAGGTATTACGCAGCAGGATTATTAAAACTGCCTCCACGAAACGAGAACAGTGGATCCATGTAGAACGGAAAGTAATTGCAGAGTAATGAAAGCAGTCGTATAGACACGAGTCTCTCTTGGGTCTCACATGCCCTTGGGCGGTTGTACACAAACAGCAAACACTTGTCATTTACCAACGTGAAAGAACTGTGCCACCGAAAAGCCTACCTGTGTGATTAGGAGTAATCGAACCTTTTGAAAACTGCGTAGGGAGAGGACTTACCTGAACTGCGAACTATATAGCAATCAATCAGCAACTGAATTTCCTCATCTAGTTTCCCCTCTGAAGAAGCATTTTCGGCGGATTCACACAAGCGAAAGCATGTGCAGCAATTCCAAGCCAGGATGCAGTTTATCATATACAGATCAGGCCCGTGCTATCTGTTTACAAAGGAAAGAGTGACAATGTATGGCCTCTGCTACAATGTAAATGTTTTGTGTTTCTTTTGCCATTGCAGCTGCTCTTTTTGGTCAATTCTAATTCTGTATCTGTTGGATTAAATATATATCCCTTTAAATCTATTCCATATTCGCAAAATGTCTCCCCTCCTCCTCTGGGAACACCTTTCATGACTATTATCAGCTAGAATGAGATTTTCACTCTGCAGCGGAGTGTGCGCTGATATGAAACTTCCTGGCAGATTAAAACTGTGTGCCCGACCGAGACTTGAACTCGGGACCTTTGCCTTTCGCGGGCAAGTGCTCTACTAACTGAGCTACCGAAGCACGACTCACGCCCGGTACTCACAGCTTTACTTCTGCCAGTACCTCGTCTCCTAACTTCCAAACTTTACAGAAGCTCTCCTGCGAACCTTGCAGAACTAGCACTCCTGAAAGAAAGGATATTGCGGAGACATGGCTTAGCCACAGCCTGGGGGATGTTTCCAGAATGAGATTTTCACTCTGCAGCGGAGTGTGCGCTGATATGAAACTTCCTGGCAGATTTCTTTCAGGAGTGCTAGTTCTGCAAGGTTCCCAGGAGAGCTTCTGTAAAGTTTGGAAGGTAGGAGACGAGGTACTGGCAGAAGTAAAGCTGTGAGTACCGGGCGTGAGTCGTGCTTCGGTAGCTCAGTCAGCCTTCGGCGGCGCAGCGGTTCGGACGGTGTTTACGTCCCTGCCGCACGTCTGTGCGAGAGGTGTTTACGTTACGTGTGTAGCGGTGTGTGGCGGTATACATAGAACGAATCATGGCTTTGTCGTTCCGCAAATCGACACTGAAATTTAGTTTTGCTAACGAATATGCTCGACCGAAGGCTTACGAGATCGAACGTTATTTACGGGACGAGGTGAAAATCGAACCTGACGTTCTAGTTGGAATACACTTATCTATAGTCAGCAGCGTGGTCTATGTCAAGCTCATAAATGAAGCGGCATGCGACGAACTACTACTTCGACACCGACAAGGACTTCGTTTCTGTCATTCGGACGGGAATGTTGGAGCGGTAACTGTTGAACACGCCGGCATGGGCCTCCGAACGATCCGCGTATTTGAGCTTCCATTCGAAGTGCCAGAAGAATTGGTGACAGACGCCCTGCGTCCTTACGGAACGGTTCTATCCCACGTGGCTGAAAAATGGGCGAGTTTCAAGGCGTATCCTGTCCTCAATGGCGTCAGACAAATACGAATCGAACTCCGAAAACACGTCCCGTCATACTTATACATCGCCGGTTGTCGGGCGATTGTCATTTACGACTGACAACCAAGGACGTGCTCTGGATGTGGGAAGGAGGGACACATACGTTGTGAGTGTGCTCAACGAAGGTTATTACAGCTGCCACGGGATGATCCACCCCTCACGCCGCATCCGACTGTGCTCCCCATGACTTACGTCGCCGCATTACGCGATGACGTGGGCCGCGAGACAGACGCGTACCAGAACACACAGACAGCGACGGATCGTGGCGAGCCACAGAAAGACGACGTTGCGGTGGACCGCCTGCAGCAGTCACAGGGCGCCCTCTCTTCGGTTCCGCTTGCGGCCCCTTCAGATACCGCACTTGGAGACGTCGATCATACGACGACGCATGACTCCGACGCCCCCCACGAACAACTGGAGACCATGCTGACCTCTGATTCCGAGGCCCGGCAACGTAAACAGCGATCACCAAAACGCCGGAAGAAGCGTCGCCTCACGGTGGAGAACGACCACTCTGATCTAGCAGACAATTCTGAGAAGTTTACGGGTACAGAACAGACGACCATGGATACAGAAGAACTGCCTAGCGTGGATGCAACGGTGGCCAGCGGGACGGCGGCACGACCTACCGCTGACGATGCTCCAGACACAGCGAAGGCGCTCGATCGACGGCAACAGGCTACTGAGGAAGCTACGGCGCCTGCACCGCGCGACAACGATGGGACACTAGGGGACTGGTCAGAAGACCCACCCCCGTGGGGAACTGATGATGCTAGAGGAACTGCTCCCACGCACTCTCCCGGTGTAAGACCGGAAGGGTGCACGGAATAACGGCAGACCATATGAGGGTACGGCGGGGGACGTTAGTACGACAGCAGCCTATGTACGGAAGAATTAGCGACCGTACGGTGCCCTATCTACGTTGACAGCCATGCAACAAGCTTATCGGATAGGGTCTGTTAACATCAATAGCATTGGGACGCCGGTAAAAATCAAGATGCTCAGTGACATGATAAAGGCTGCGGATTTAGACATAGCACTATTACAAGAAGTTCGGGTACCTGCCCCCTCGGACTTTTACGGTTACGACATTTACTGTTCCCCGTGTGACGAGAGGGGCGTTGGCACAGCTATTCTATTAAAGGAAGGGATACGTGCAGACGAAGTGGAATATTTGCCTTCTGCCCGTGGTACGGCCGTGACCATAGGTGGAATACGTTTGATCAACATATACGCACCGTCAGGCTCGGATAAGAGAAGGGACAGAGCAGATTTTTACGCCCATGAGGTTACACCGTTGTTCCAGGGACGACACGATGGTTGCATACTCGGCGGAGATTTTAATTGTGTGCTCGATAGAAAGGACCAACAACCTAACTATACTACTAGCCAAGAACTTAGGGAGCTGGTCAACGGGACGGAATTAGTCGATACATGGGACCTGAAGTATCGAAACCAACCAGGATATGCATTTTTTACTAGCCACTCCGCGGGCCGTTTGGACCGGATCTACGTTTCAAGGGCGTTAGCAACGTCGACGGTGGACGCAGAAATATGGCCGACGGCATTTACAGACCACGAGGCATATATTTGTACGGTTAACCTTAATAGACAGCAGGTGTGGAGACGGAGGGGTAATTGGAAGATGAACGTCTCCCACCTGCGAGATGCAGAATGCCGACGCATGGTGGAGGACACGTGGCATGGCTGCCTCCGTCGACGAAATTCTTTCGGTTCTGTCCTGCAGTGGTGGATCGAGTGCGCGAAGCCAGCTTTACGGAGGACGTTAATAGGTTACGGGAAGGAAGTTTCTCAATGGCAGCGCACGACCACTGAGTTTTACTTTACGGCTCTCCGGGAACTGTTAGCACAACCACCTACACCAGAACGCCAGACGGCCGTCCACCGAGTTAAGGCGAAGCTGGTACAACTTGCGAAGCAGAGGATGGCAGGTACGATAATACGAGCGAGGTCGCAGGATTTCCTGCCCAACGAGGTTCCCTCGATGCATTATGTGATAAAGGAAAGACGAAGAAGACGCAGGAATTTAATACATGAGGTCGATCTCGGCGATGGCCGTCGTTTTACAACACAGAAGGGCATAGCACAGGCGTTCACGGATCATTTTAGCAGATTCTATGCGAGCAACGGGGAGGGTCAGAGGGAGCTGGGGAACGTCCTGGAAGAGATCCCAGACGCGACGAGTGTGAACGGGGAAGCGGACGGGTTATCTGAAATTACGTGTGAAGAGCTGGAGGAAGCGATTACACGAGGTGCTTGCAACAAGTCCCCAGGTCCAGACGGATTCCCGTTGGAATTTTACCGTGCCTTTGTGACCATTATGACACCGATGTGGCTATGTATGTTTAATGAGCTTCTGCAGCAAGAAGTACCGGTTCACATTCAATTCACGGAAGGGCTCATGATACCAATACCGAAGCCCCGTGGTGGCAAACGGCCTTGTGATTATCGCCCCTTGACCCTCCTTAATAGTGACTACAAGATATTCATGCGCATCCTGGGAAGTCGTATCAAAAAGTCGCTGGAGAATCGAATACATGCCGGACTTGTCTTGGCGGCATCAGTAATATCCACACAGCCTTGGGAGACTATCGTGACGTCGTCGCCCTCGCGGCTGCATGCCGCCTCCGGGGGGCGATGGTTGCAGTAGATTTCGATCATGCTTTTGATCGCGTGGATCATGTGTACCTCGCGGCGGTGATGAATAGGATGGGTGTCTCGCCATTATTGACCAATGCTGTGATGCGTTTGTTGCACGGCGCCAGATCAGCGATGGTGGTCAACGGAGGGAGAACTGAGTATTTTAAGATCTTAAGATCAGTGAGACAGGGTTGCCCCTCATCGATCCTCCTTTATGCAATCGCCTTAGAACCGTGCCTCGCAGGCCTTCGCCGCCGTCTTAGCGGGATCTCCCTACGGCAATTATCATTCAAATGCAGAGCATACGCGGATGATATTGTGTTCCTCGTACGGAATGAGAGGGAGACTCAAACAGCACTGGATTGGCTACAGACGTATGGGATGGCAGCTGGAAGTGTGGTCAACTACCGAAAATCACAATTCATGCATGTGGGGCGTGGACTAGAACCAGGAACGGAAGGACCCTTACCTGCGGTGGAAACCCTCCGCTGTTTGGGTATCACCTTTCATAAAGAGACAGCGAGAACGGCTGCGGACAACTACCGAAGATTGTTACTCAGAGTCCGCACGGCAGTACGACTAAACGCCCTACGGTCGATGGATATGCTGCAGCGAGTGTTACTCGTCAACCTTTATCTCGCGCCCATGATGTGCCACCTGACGCACCTTCTTCCCTTGACGCGCACGTTGGCTATGAGGATTCAGGCGGCTTTTGGGTACTATGTGTGCGTGGGACAACTCTTTAAGGTACAGTACAACACGCTTAGCCTCCCAGCGCGAGAGGGGGGCGTTGGTTTAGTGAACGTGCACGAGAAGGCGCGTGCCATGTATATTAATACTATGCTCAAACGGTGGCGCAACAGGATTCACTCGCTTACGGGGACGATCATCGAAGAACTCGTACCCACATCGCATCTTCCTCCAGTCAGTGTCGGCCATATATCGCCCCCTTTAACGTATGTGCGCACGTTCATCGTGGAACACAGTTACGTTAGAGAGCGTTTACCGACGACCCGACAGTCGACATCGAAGGACGTGTACCATCTGCTTCTTCGACAGATCGCCCGGAATAGGGTGGAACGCAAACATCCAGCTGTTAATTGGCACGTGGTGTGGCGCACGGTCCACCACCCCCACCTACCTACATCTGTCAGGTCGACATGGTACATTGTCGTCAACAGAAAATACCCTACAAATGATAAAAAGTACGCAATACATTTGGCGGATTCGCCCTTGTGTTAGCAATGCGGCGTGCTGGATACGGACGACCATCGGCTGGTCTGCGGCGAGGCATTGGCTGTCTGGACTCTCGCAAGAAAGATAATAGCGTTCATGCGGCGTACTATCTATACAGCAGTCTGTTCTGACATAGTATTTTTTCCAGAGGAAACGTATTTTCCGCGTCATAAGACGAACGCAGTGGCGTGGATCACAGGTATGACGGTCCATTACATCTATAGAGACACACGTACGAACTTACTGAACGTCCTGGATTACTGGCAATACTTGCAAGATGGACACACGAAACTATTACGGCTACAAAAGTACAGGGATTGGTATGCCAATTTCCTGGTAACGGTATTTGCGGACCCGCCATATACTTGGGGTGTGCCAGGTGCGCAAAGATGAGCGGCGGTGCTTTCGTTGTGAAACCGACCAAGTAATGTGATCGACTAAGAACACTATGCGAGTATGCGACCTACGAAAAACTCACGCTTGAACAGTTAGCAATTGGATGTACTTCAAATTTTGTTTTCATATCCATAAATACTTTTCTTTAGGGTGCCGGAAGTGGCCCCATTTTGATTTTGTTGTTATTTCATGCTGCATGGTAGGACGGCAGCGAGGTTCCTTCCAGGACAGTTATTATGTGTCAGGACGTACTATGTTTATTTTGTGAATAATAAAGGTTTCTGTTTCTCCTTTCTCTTACCTTCCTTCATATATATAAAAACAAAAAAAAAAAAGTTGAAGCTTCTAAGTTGTTGCAGTCACCAAGGAAGGAACACAGCAAGTCAAGTGTTAGTTTTTGAAAATTTAATTTTTTGCCGCTTTTGCTGCCTTGTAGTTGACAAAAAAAAGGCGCTGCAGCCTGGAACCACAAGACCGCTACGGTCGTAAAAAAAAAAAAAAAAAAAAAAAAAAAAAAAAAAAAAAAAAAAAAAAAAAAAAAAAAAAAAGGATACACCGGTAAAAAAAAGTGGTTCCGTTGTGCGTTGTGATGCTACTGCATAAAAAAAAAAAAACAAAAAGAAAAGAAAAGTTGGTAGAGCACTTGCCCGCGAAAGGCAAAGGTCCCGAGTTCGAGTCTCGGTCGGGCACACAGTTTTAATCTGCCAGGAAGTTTTATTATCACCTAGTTTACAAGCCAGTAGCAAATTACTGCTTTCACGCCGTTCCGCTTTCAGTTCTTTTTGTCATGTCTGATTTCATATTTATTCTACTATCAAGTCATTTACGGCTACTTTCAGAAAAACTTTCTTGTACTTCATATTTTGCATAGCACAAGGATCCAGTGTAAAAATTATGGCAGAAATGCGTACTCTCGCATCAGAAACTTGTATATTGTCATATTTACGTTGGGAAGGCATTCGTACCGTTCATGGAGAGATTGCTGTCAAATTGTTACTGAACTAATATAGTTTACACCTATGTAGCAAGAAATCTCATACATCTAGATATATTAGACAACAGTAGCTAATCCAGTTCTGACACAGTTTGCATTGTTCAGAGATTTCTGATGACCTCATCTAAGATACCATTGTGAACTGATGCCAGATTTCTACCTCTACTCCTCCCCCCAACCATCTGAAGTCTCAGTGGTGCAAGGCCAATAGCCCTAGGTATAAAATGGCGTGATATTAAAAACTATTGGACAATTCAAACTAGCATAACTGTGCCACAAAGGTTCCTCTATCACTATAACAGCAATGACTGTTATGCTATTTATAAAATACTGGGAAATTCAAACCTACAAGATGGGTGTCGCTCTATTAGCCGAAAATAGAAAACTGCGAACTTGGGGATACTAGCACAGACGGCATGGTTGTCAAATTTCCTGGGTTGTCCTCAGCTCTATTACAACAGGATCGAAGACGGTGTACCTGAGAGTACTGGCACAGCTAACAAGGTTGCTAACACTGCTTGGCTTTTCCCGAGTCTACAACGTCACAACACAAGGTGATGAGACAGGGAATACTGATGCAGTGTGCGTGTTTCTCAGATCACCTGTGCCAAGTTTAGAATCTAAAATAATCGCTCTGTAGATACCGGTGCAGACTGCATTATTGATAGGTTTCTTAGAGCACTGATTCAGCCTGCATGGTTATTTCACTTCATCTAATAAGAGAAATTTCCCATCGCACCCACCTCACATTTAGTAGTAAACTGACTGTGGATACTTAGCCAAAAAACTGAACACAGATGAAGCATGAAAATAGAAAGAAAGTGTACTGAATTGTGAAGATAGAAGCAAAGTAGAAACACTGAACGATCCTAGTTCAGACTTCCTTCGTGCCACTTTTTTTTCACAAAATTATGAACTTGCCTTCAGGTCAGTGACTTATCTGTTCTCCTTCTGTAGTCTTGGCAATTCTCATACTATACAATGGTTATAGAATGTGAGTCACGTGCTAAGAACATATTATCGTCGCAAGTAAAAGTGACGTATAGTAAGAGAAGGCGTGGTGCCGCATAGACCTCTCACAGAAATGAAAACAACAAATGGATGGGTGTGAACTATGTTACACCAAAGCAATTCAAGAGTCAAATCTTTCAAAACGGAATGCAAGAGTTATAAAATAAGCTACTTGTATAGAAAAAAGACGATTTATGTACGTCTGGAAGTTCCTTTATTGCACCTCGCTGTTACAAACGAGCGTTACATCACTATACAACAACAAATTTGAATGCGGCGAACAGATGCGTCAATGACCAGGCGGACAGTTCACAGTTTTGTGAAAAAAATGTGGCACTAGGGAGATTTCAACAAGGATCTCCCACATCGCCATCCAACACATTGACAACATAACCATGTCGCTGTGACTTTTCAAATTCGATCGATGTGTTACTTCTTAAACTTGGGCCGTTCACTGTTTCTATTTTGCTTCTCATTTTGTAGTTCGGTACACCTTCTTCCTGTTTTCATGCTTGATCTGTGTTCAGTTTTTGACAGACTTACCACTAAATCTGCGGGAGGGGGGGCAAGGAGGTGCGATGGGAAGTTTCCCTAGTAAGTATGAAATGACAGAAAATTAAAGATTCCACCTTGCCCTAACGTTGAAACTGACAAATCTTTAATGTTGAAGCGAGTTTCCCTACGTTCAACACTGGATACGTGTATTGTGGGTAATTTTTGCTTCATTTTAAGAAAAGCTAATTTTCATTCACTTCAGTGTTTATGACGAGATACATTCCGAACTATGTGCTGCACAACGATACAATACAGTTGTGCAGGTATATTGTCCGCCTGCTTAGCTGAGTGGTAACGTGTTTGCCTCCCATGCTGCGGGCTCATGTTCGATTCCCGGCTGGGTTGCAGATTTTCTCCGTTCGTGGACTCAGTGTTGTGTTGTCCTCCTCATCATCGACGCGCAAGTCGCTCAATGTAGCGTCTCCTGAAATACGAGGCCATAGTTCCCCTGATGGCGCCTCCCAGCCAACAATGCCACAGGACCATAACTTTTTTTTCTGCAGGTGCTTTCATTTGGTATGTGGCTATCGTGTGCAACATGTGCTGCGAAAAGTAGAAAACAAGTAAAAAGTTAAAACTTCATGCCTGATGGTGAAGACACTGCATGAACAGTGACAAACATTTCCCTTTCATTATTTTTTTGGGGTCCTCAACATGAAACAACTTCGAAAAGTTGTGAAAATAAACTACATGAAAAGAAAAGTTAAGCACCCAGAAGACGCTATCAGTTTTGAATGAAATTTAGTAAACCTACACACCATCGGCGGAGGTTTAAATGATGGATATTGCAATTCTGTGAGATACAGCATTCATGGTCTGTGTTGTTCTCTTGTCTTCAGGCGCGAGCAGCATCAGATTTTGAGCTATCGCTGTGATATAAAAGGGGATGTCACTGCGACAGCCGCATTAACTGGCTGGTAGAATCGGGAAATCTACAGGATATGGAAACGACGCGATGTTGTACTTTATGGGAACCTGGGGGCAGACAGACTAACTTGACATCTGGGTTCATGTCGACCATGTCTGACCACCACTAACAAAGCTTGTAACTCAATTGTATCCGTATCTGCCATACGATAAAAAGTAATGGACTGTCTACCACATTATACGCCATCCTGTATCATTGGTCAGAGACTAGCAACCTACGGAATTGCTGCCCAAACTCCTGGCTCCCATTACCACCACGACACGAACGACTGCGTTTGTAGTTGTGCTGTGGCTGGGAAGTATACTCTGCTGATGAATGGTGTTGCACTATGTTCAGCGATGAATTGAGGTTCTGCGTTATCCGGGTGTCCTTCACTGACAACTATGTTGGTGACTTGGGGAGAGGTCCTACTCTTACAATGTTTTGGAAAGGCACAGCGGTGATACACGTGACGTCATGGAGGGAACTGCCATGAGATCACCGCTAGTAGTGATTAACGGAACTTTGCCATTATAAAGGTACTTCACGGAGAGCCTGTGACCTAATGTGTTTACCTGTCATATGAGAGTGTTGTTGTGCCATTTTTCAACAGGACAATATTCCTGAAAAGGAGGAGTCTCTAGGAACTGTGCTCGTGATGCCGAGGTACAGCCGTGGCCAGAAAGTTCCCCAGATCTGTCTCCGATTGAACACATATTGGACCAGTCGGACGTCATTTCTGTTGTGGGCTTGCTTTTCCCAGGGGTGGGTTCAACTAGTTTATGACACCTTTCACAAGTGAATAACCACACACATCCAGGCCAGACGTGAAGCAACATCATATGGGTAAGTGATCTCATACACCATATTCACTGAAACAACAAAACATACCTTCTGAATCCGTAAACTTTCATTTCGTTTTTTTTCGTATACATGTGCGTGCTTCACATTTTTGTCACAAAGCGTAAGTGTGGAATTCGTTGGAAGTCATTAATAGCTCCCCATCTCAACTACTGGCTGAATGTAGCCTGGATAATCTGCATCCTGTGAGTTACACTACTTCAAAGTAGATACACAGCATTTAGCTTTTACAGTTGACGTATTGTGCTAAACCTTCAACTCAACATTCTAAATTCTTAATGAGTAGGCAATTACAGAATTTTAAATTTCTGAGTGTTGTTGATAGTCATGTGAAACACTGAATGTCAACTTTTTCTTTTGCTGGAAGCCGCTAGACAGACAGCCTTACACAGAGACTCGGGGACCAGGTGACCGTTTTAAACTGTTCAGATACTTAGATACGCAAATCCGCCAGAGATGTGTGCACATAAGCTTGTTAACATCTCTTAATTTACTATACTAATAGTCTTCCTTGTAATTGCCCTTCCCTGTCTTTATAAAATTCAGAATATATTTGTTCCGTAATTTTTTTTCTAGACTGAAAACTTTGAAAATGGATTATAACAGCCTTGACTTGAATGAAATATTTATTTCACATCAGTTATGCCATGATGGTAGTGCTGGCTGTGAGCGGGTTAGGTCATAAATGGTATGGAGATGGTCACGACGATAATCACTGTAAATAAACATTTTAATCCCAGCCGCTGTTGTTCTCTCCGATAAATGTTCTCGAAATTAGAGAGAACTTTGTGATGTATTTTAACTTGATAAGCAATACTTGTGCACCCTACTCCCTCTACTCTCAGTGCAAAATATTAGTTTGCTTGGGTAAAAGTAAATTAAAGATCTATATTACGTTTCAGTTATCAAATGGAATTTCGGCTCTTGCCGTTTCCTCCGACGCTTCCGATGAGTGATCAGTGTCAGAAATGGCTACCTGACTCGCACCTGTGTGTGAGATCGACTATGATTCTTCAAATACGTTCAGATGTGTGTGAAATCTTATGGGACTTAACTGCTAAAGCCATCAGCCCCTAAGCCTACACACCACTTAACCTAAATTATCCTAAGGACAAACACAACACCCATGCCCGAGGGAGGACTCGAACCTCCGCCGGGACCAGCCGCACAGTCCATGACTACAGCGCCCTAGACCGTATGATTCTTCCATGCCACATTGGCGGGTAGGGTAATGTTGCTCAAGTCGTGATTCTTAAGGGAGAACTATTGTGTTAGGGTAATGTAAATAACACGTTTTGCTAAGTGCACACCGAATCTTTATTTTTCAAACTTTCAACCAACTTCCACAAAACTATAAAAACTAAAATTAATTTATAATCTTTTTCAAATCGGTACTCCCTACACCCCAAGGTCATACTTATGATAGGAAGTCTGCGATGAGATATTAAACCCATGGAATAATCTAGCAAACCGTCACAATAACAAATTACGTACCATGAAGGTAACGTTACTTCCTTAGTTACACGTAATGAAATTACACATAGGAAACAAAATATAAATTCTAAACAAATTAAATAGCTTAAATTGTCATATCGAGAATCTGTGGGTTTTAAAACATTTATCAGAGTGATATATCTCAATGTTACATTCCAGCCAGCGCGCTGTACCCAGACTTAATATTACACACTTGACATAACCAATTCACTCTGTTCTTAACTTTATATTCTTGTTAAAGTTTCCATCTGTATGTCTCTCTTTTATAGGTTTGTGCTCAGGTTTCTTCTTTTTAATCGTCTTTTCTCAGGCTTCTATTTCCTTTCTGTAAGAACTTGATGTTAAATAATTGTTAATCAGGGAATTTCGTCTTATCTTATCAAATGTTGTTGTACACGAGTTAAGAGATAAAGACTTTATTTGTTGACGGTTAATTTCGGCTACTGTTGCAAATATTGTTTTCGGGTTCACGTTCTTGAGACATTGTAGAAGATCAGGACTGATCACCGTACTGTGTGGCAACGCTAGGCGGCCTGCCAGACTTTCGCGTTGTTACTTTAATTCCATCAGCTCATTCTTTGTGTGACTGATAAACCATATATACAGTAGTAGCAACAAAGTCCTCTTCTCTAATGACATTTCTATCACATGGCCACACGTCTGTTGGCTTAAAATTGTTTAGAGCTATCCCCATACAATTTTATCTTGGGTATGCATTACCAAAGGGTTCTACAATGTTAGTTTGTTTTATGACACTGCCACGGTAGCCAAGAAGATGCAGCTTCATCGTAGATACTTTTTAGTGTTTTAAAGAACTGTCTGTCCAGTGGCTGTAGATGATGAGCCGTGATAGTATGAAACGATAGCGTGCTTACAGCACAACCACGAGTTATCTGAAATTGTTGGCGAGTGCTCTATATCCAACAGTAAAAGCAAAATTTGTTTCTGATCCCTTTTTTCTCTTTTTGTACATTTTATGCAGTGTTCTAACCATCGGAAAACGGTTCTGATGTTATCCATCCTGTGATTGGTGGAGCTCCCCTTTTTAAGCTGCGCTTAAATATTAACGTCGGAGGTATAACTTTGCCTGCTGGCATCATTGCACATACACATGTGGTGTTAAGGCCCCTTCCTCCGCTTGTGATTGCACCCACCTGGTTTTGCCTTTTCGGGCAATTACTTGAAACGGTTTGTGAAATGTGTATATTGCGATTTAGTCCACGTTATATACTTGGTCTCCAGTAAACTAATGTTCATATAGTATTTGCTCATATTTGTCAAAAAACTCATTAACTTTCTCTTTATTAAACCCATTGCTTTTGTGCCACCGATATTGTGTCTGGAACTCCCAAGGACAAAGTGGGATGATCTTTCATAAACTTGTAATACCAATTTTACCAGCTATCACTATTTCTTTATTGAAGCAATACGCTAGGTGTTATTTCTCAGCAAGTTGGTAGGCAAGTTTCCTTAAGTCAGCAATAGCTACTCCGAAGAAACAAGACCCTAAGTGAATTATATGCTATGCTAATTCACCTTCCATCTTTGCTGTTGTATCATTAGGTCTTTAAAACTTTGATTTTTTAATTAAATCCTTCAGATTCTTAGGTGTTGGGGTGTTGGTATATTTTATCTCCTACATGCTTCATTGAGTCCAATTTCACCATTCCGATATTTCAGTAAAGCTTCGTCCTCACCCCCCTCCTTCCACTTAGAGTACACTCTTTTCGTCTGATTCGTTAGCTGCAACAGTTTTCAGTTAGTATGTATTTCCCATCAACGTCTAGTCGTACCCGTACGACTAAGAGTTCTCCACATATATAACTTATGCATTGAGACTTATGTATTAAAACCAGAACTACAGACATAATCGTAAAGTTTCCTACTATTTGATGATGCTCAAATGAATGGGAGATTACCACGAAAATAGCCTTGATGCAGAACAGTTATTGTATCATAATCTGAAATTGCTTACGAATGGGAGAGAGACTGTCAGAAAGACAGTCAAACAAAGTTACTTGCTAATCATTTTTCTGTCACGACAGCCAGCGGAGCGATCACTTGTTTTTGCTTACTCGCACGACTATTTAGTTCTGTTTTACAACATTTGCTGTCTCATTTTGTAAAGAAGGGACCAGGTATTACGGGAATACTATTTGGGCTGTGGTATGACTATTCCCTTCTTTGCGGTCTGCGTGTAACGGGAACACTGGGTAGGTCAGGTGTAATGAAACAATTTGCTGGGATGGCTTCTGTGCCATTCGATAAGACAAGTATCCTTTAAGAGAATTACAATTCAGGATGTTAGTTGGCACATGAACCTCCAAAATGACACTCTTACAGTCTGTGATTATTCGGACAGGAGTACAGAAATATGTTTAGTATATGATATAATAAAACTGTTCTCCTAGAGTGTGCAATGGTGTATAGCAGACTAATTATGATGAAGTCCTTAGGACAATAGGTGCTATACATGAACAGAGCTCTATTCACGTGGGGTCTTTGGGGTGGCGTGCCTTCCTTGTACCTGCTGCATTTTTGACACGACTTTCTCCTGTTACAGTTCCTCCGCAGAGGCCGACCATCTTCGACGAACTGGGCCGTGAGCTGGTGGACCGCGCAGGACCTTACGAAGAGGGGGGCCAGATGCGGCTCACATGCATCGTGACTGGAGGTACCTGTTTATCAGTGATGGTTCCTTAACAAAAACTGTTTACGCATTATGACTAGAGGATCATGGCTATCGCCTTTGTTCCTTATCTAAAAATGTGATGCATCATGGTGGTAGGTACAGGCTTGTCAATGACTTTCCCATAACTGAAACTGTGTACTCATCGTGACCGTGCCTATCAGTGACGTTCATTTACTGATACTGTGTACGCTTCGTTAGTTGAGGTATTTGGCAATCACTAGAATTCCCTCAATGGACACTGCATTATATTTGTTCCTACGGTAAGTTATCTTCTCTGAGATCATCTTTTTATTCGATTGTTGCTCTGTTGGACATTAAAAATAACATGAAGCTCAAGAATATCACATATATCCCTACTAATATTATACACGTGAAAGGCTGAATCAGTTTTGAAAAATTTTTGTGTGGAAATAGCTTCAACGTTGAGGAAGAACATAGTTTACCTTCGAAAGTGTATAGTACAACATGTTTATTGATCTGAAGAGTATAACGTGAAATATGGAACAGTAGTTACTCTTTCAAAAAGTTGCTCTTCAACTTACGAACTTCATCATGTTTGTGCATATGCTTTTATTGTTTGATAGGTTCTACATAATACGATTCAACGTAATGGAATGCAACTTTTATACAATCCTCTATATTATGCTTATCCATTACGGATATTTTAGAACCGTGACTGTATATTGAATGTAAATAAGTTATACAGAACTGCAACCAGTCACTTTTTTTAATAGTAATGTTTTATTCCATGAACCGGTTTTCGAACCTTTTCAGGTTCATCTTCAGATGGTTTCGGGAGGATCCGGGAAGTTACATCATTACTGGTAGTAGCATAATGCTGGGTGCTGGTTCTATGGCAGAAAGATGGGTCACACTTTAATGTATCGCCATGACTGTAGCTTATCTGTCGGTATGGATGTAAATTTAGCTTTTACTTACTGTGACAGTATAGGCGGCTTTATTCGGTTAGTGTCCATCTGTCTGCCTCCATTTTGATATCCAGAACACCTTCACACAAACTATATTAATTTATACGTTGACAGTGACACTTTTTCAGCATCCAGCATGCGCTTTACAACTGTTGCTTGTAACAAAGATCTTGACAGAAAGATATGGCATAGGCCTACTTTGTACAGAGATGTTGTTCTTTACATGCATTAAAGTCGATATAAGGGCAAGTATTTTAATCAGAATGGCGATAACATGAGAGCACAAGATAAAATAAATAAATAAATTACTGCAAGAACAAACTTCAGGTGATCTGATATCTTATTTCTACTTGTATATTACAGGCAGTTCATAGTAAATTTTTTTAATTTTTTTTAATAGCGATTATCATGTTTGGCATTAACATGAATCCCAAGGAATCAATAATACAGAGTTATTGTATCTGCAGTGAGATGCAGCTGTCTGTATGACTAGGACCTGTATATTTAAATTAACAACAAATCTTCAGATGAACTGTTGGCTTACTTCTGTTGTTACGTTAACATGATCTGGGGTATTATCATGAGCAGACTCTGTTTATTTTAGCTAAAGGTGTATGTATAAGAGTTACAGTGATTGTAATGGACTAAAATTGTTTGTATGGCTGCGCATTTAATATTAAAAAAAAAACATGAAGAAAAATTTTTTAACTGTTGATTTATTTTTATTCTATCATTAGAGTGATCTGGGATATTGGTAAAGGCAGCTTATGTTTGTTCCTGCTAGAATTAATATGTATAAAGTGCTGATTTATGTTAGCAATGGAGGGCTTTAATATTTAGAGATATGGTACAGGTTTTATTCTGTGGTAGTATATTACATTGACACCGGTGTGGTTAGGATGTAAGGAGAGGGAGGGGGTGGGTCATTCGGAGGGGGAGAGGACTGGGGAGCCGGTGTAGGGTTCGTTGGGTGATTACCTGTTTTGAACTATTAGGTCTTCAAAGTTCTGAAGGAAAAATTTGTTTCTCAGGTCAGTTCGATCATTGAGTAGGTAATCAGTTGCTGTATTTGTGTAGATAAATATTTCAATTTCTTCAAGAAGGTCAAGTATTGTGCCTTTGTTGGCAAAATGTATTATTCGGAGATTCTGTTCTATTTTGTTTTTGTGGAAAGATCGTGTTGGGCAAGATGTGAGGCAAAGCTGAACTTGTTTAGGTTGTTAAGACGATGTGCATCTATGTGTTCTTTAAATCTTGTTGTGAAGCTTCTACCAGTTTGTCCAATCTAGGAGCTGGACATGAGTTACAAGTGAGCTTGTACACACCTGACTTATGATACTTTTGTACAGTGGTTTTGGTGATGTGTATGATTTTATTTTGTATTTTGTTGTTGGTGAAGAAACTTATTTTTATGTTGTATGTCTTGAAGAACTGGGCAATTTGGTGCGAAATCTTACCTATGAAAGGCAGGCGAACACATGTGGTTTTCTTTTTTGTGGGTGGTTGTTCAGCAGTTGGTTGATTTAGTTTTGCTGTATGGATCAGTTTATCTATTATTGCAGGGTTGTACCCACTGGTGGAGGCAACTGATTTAAAAAAACAACATTCCTATAAACTGCCTGTAATAAACAAGTAGAAATAAGATATCAGATTATCTGAAGTTTGTTTTTGTAGTAATTTATTTATTTATTTTATCTTGTTAAAGCCCTCCATTGCTAACCTAAATCTGTACTTTATGCATATTAATTCTAGCTGGAACAAAAATAAGCTGCCTTTACCAATATCCCAGATCACTCTAATGTTAGAATAAAAATAAGTCAACAGTTAAAGAATTTTTGTGCATGATTTTTTAAATATTAACTCTACAGCCATACAAACAGCTTTAGTCCATTACATATACCTTTAGGTAAAATAAACAGAATCTGCTTTTGATAATACCCCAGATCATGTTAACGTAATAACAGAAATAAGCCAACAGTTCATCTGAAGATTTGTTATTAACTTAAATATACAGGTCCTAGTCATACAGACAGCTGTATCTCACTGCAGGTACAATAACTTTGTATTATTGATTCCTTGGGATTCATGTTAATGCCAATCATGATAATCGCTATTTAAAAAATTAAAAAAAATTACTATAAACTGCCTGTAATATACAAGTAGAAATAAGATATCAGATCACCTGAAGTTTGTTCTCGTAGTAATTTATTTATTTATTTTATCTTGTGCTCTCATGTTATCGCCATTCTGATTAAAATACTTGCCCTTATATGACTTTAATACATGTAAAGAATAACAAATTTCATTTCTGTACAAAGTAGGCATATGCCATATCTTTCTGTCAAGATCTTTGTTACAAGCAACAGTTGTAAAGCGCATGCTGGATGCTGGAAAAGTGTCACTATCAAAGTATAAATTAATATAGTTTGTGTGAAAGTGTTCTGGACATCAAAATGGAGGCAGACAGATGGACACTAACCGAAAAAAGCCGCCTATACTGTCACAGCAAGTAAAAACTAAATTTACATCCATACCGACAGATAAGCTATAGTCATGGCGATACATTAAAGTGTGACCCATCTTTCTGCCATAGAACCAGCACCCAGCATTATGCTACTACCAGTAATGATGTAACTTCCCGGATCCTCCCGAAACCATCTGAAGATGAACCTGAAAAGGTTCGAAAACTGGTTCATGGAATAAAGCATTATTATTAAAAAAAAGTGGTTGCAGTTCTGTATAACTTATTTACATTAAATCCTCTATATGTTTAGCAATACTTCCAGTGTAATCAGTTACAAACCCGTCACAATTTAGCATCAGAGCGTCTTGAGTCTCTTACAACTTCTTCGCTGCGTTCACACTTGCGTAAACAGCTCGTGGTCATGGGGGTTGCCGTTTCACGATTATGCATTCCCGGCTCCTATTCCTGCTCAGGTCGATTTCTTTCTGCTAGCGTATTGATATCTATGTTGTCTTCGTCAGCTTTTTATCATCATTGACGTGCAAGTCACCGATACGGCGTCAAATAAAAAGACTTGCACCAAGCTTCTGAGCATTTCAAATTGGCGTCTCGCGGCCAGTGAAGCCATATGCACATTTCATTTCGTTCTACTGATACCCAAGAGCAACCGTGTGTAACACCCAGAATACAATGTTTATCCAGTCCTCAACGTGTTTAATCCATGGCAATCCATATTTTCATACTGAAATTATAAATGCGATATTAACTCTGTGTGATACGTTTTCATGACTAAACGGCTTAACATATATCCATGAAACTTGTGATGATGTTCGGTTTGTGGGGCACCCAACTGCGCGGTCATCAGCGCCCGTACAAAGTCCCAATTATTACACAGTCCTGTTTTTCCACACAGTCCAGTCTAGTCATTATATCAAATGATGATGATGAAATGTTGAGGACAACACAAAAACCCAGTCCCCGGGCAGAGAAAATCTCCAACACGACCAGGAATTGAACCCAGGACCCGATGATCCAGAGGCAGGAACGCTAGCCACTAGACCATGAGCTGCGGACTCTATGAAACTTGTCGTGAGATAACTTGGACCCTGATGAAGAAGGTAGGATACTCTGCCAAGTATATAGTACAAGATATTTATTTATGTGAAGAATATTACGCAAATTAAGGAAATGTATTTACTCTTGAAGAAGCTATTTATCCTCACTTTAGAAATTTATCGTATTTATGAGATTTTTCCCAACCCACTATGAGTCAAGATAATCAATACAATGTTTATTCAATTCTCAACGTGTTCAGTCAATACCAATACAAGAATTATTAATTGCGAAAGCAGCTTACTCTGTTACATTTTCACGACTCTACCGCTGAACCGATTACTTTGGTGTTTGGTATGGAGAGATCTTCAGTGCTGTCGACAGGATACCTTAGAAAGTTGTATCTTTTTGAGCATTATTAACATTTCTAAATATGGAATACGTGAGAAGCATGCAGACGACGCTGGCGTGATGGTTGGAGAGTCTAGGTGTCTGTAGATTATTCCATGACAGTGCAAATCCAATGTTATGCGCGCGTGGTTTGTGACATTGTGTTACTACACCACCTGGCATAGCTGGCGAGTTTTGAAGGAGATACAACAATAAAATCCGAAGGTAAGACAGAGGACCATATTTAATACTATTGCTATAAGCCTCACAAACTTTAAGTCTGAATTAACATGTAGTTCTAAGAGGATTTAAGCTGGAAATCTCAATATCATGTCCGGTGGGAGTTCGATGCAGAACGTCAGGCGGTTCTAACAGTTACAGAGACTGTAGAACCGTCACAATCTTGTCGCATTTTAAGCGCTGAGCGTCTTTTGGAGCTCCCGAAGCGACTGAAGACTCACCGCGACGGCTGTAAGACAAGCATATCGAGTTGTACCTTTCTTTACATGTGAAACGTAGGAGTGTCTTAGTGAGGCTATATTTGAATTGGTCTGTCAACTGCCTGTGTTAATCTTAAATTTTTCATCACGGTGGAGGGAGGGGGGGAAGAATGAAAAATGGAGGCACTACAACACATTGGAATGGAAGGGAGAAACGGCTGGTAAGAGTCGCTCTGGAGGCAAAATCTCACATCCAGTACTAGGTCAGCCAAAGGAACCCCTAAAAGCTCTACTTATCCACGAATGTAATGATCGAAGCATTTTTAAATATAATTACAAAGTATAATGCGTGTTCGCAGATTCTACATACATCAAAATAATAGAAACACATTCATCATGTACCCACATACCGGCACTGCATAAATTTCATAGATACGTCTCTAAATTATAAACACAGAAAACCTCGTAAAATTCCTGGCCTACTTACCCGCCATCACTCATCGTATCAAAACTACTGATGTGCACGCGACGCTGTAATTTTTTTTTTTTGGTCAGTAGTCTTGCGTGCTAACCTCTTCATCTCAGAGTAGCACTTGCAACCTACGTCCTCAATTATTTGCAGGATGTATTCCAATCTCTGTCTTCCTATACAGTTTTTGCTCTCTACAGCTCGCTCTAGTACCATGGAAGTCATTCCCTCACGTCTTAACAGATGTAATATCATCCTGTCCCTTCTCCTTGTCAGCGTTTTCCACATGTTCCTTTCCTATCCGATTCTGCGCTGAACCTCTGCATTCATTACCTTATCAGTCCACCTAATTTTCAACATACGTCTGTAGCACCACATCTCAAACGCTTCCATTCTCTTCTGTTCCGATTTTCTCTCAGTCCATGTTTCACCACCATACAATGCTGTGCTCCAGACGTACATTCTCAGAAATGTCTTCCGCAAATTAAGGCCGGTATTTGATATTAATGGACTTCTCTTGACCAGGAATACCCTTTTTTCCATTGCTAGTCTACTTTTAATGTCCTCCTTGCTCCGTCCTTGGTTATTTTACTGCCTAGGTAACAGACTTCCTTCATTTCATCTACTTCGTGACTACCAATCCTGATGTTAAGTTTCTCGCTGTTCTCATTTCTACTATTTCTCATTACCTTCGTCTTCCTTCGATTTACTCTCAATCCATACTCTGTACTCATCAGATTGTTCATTCCGTTGAGAAGATAATGTAATTCTTCTTCACTTTCACTCAAGATAGCCATGTCATCAGAGAATCGCGTAACTGATATCCTTTAACCTTGAATTTTAATTCCACTCCTGAACCTTTCTTTTATTTCCGTCATGATTCCTCGATGTACAGATTGAACAGTGGGGGCGAAATGTTACATCCTTGTTTTACATCCTTTTTAATACGAGCACTTCATTTTTGGTCGTCAACTCTCATTATTCCCTCTTGGCTGTTGTACATATTGTGTATGACCCGTCTCTCCCTCTACCTTACCCCAACTTTTTTCAGAATTTCGAACATCTTGAACCATTTTATATCGTGGAACGCTTTTTCCAGGTCGACAAATCCTATAAACGTGTCTTTGTTTTTCTTTAGTCCTGCTTCCATTATTATTAACCCCAACGTCAGAATTGCCCTCTCGAGCCTTTACCTTTCCTAAAGCCAAACTGATCAGCTGTGGTGGGTAACAGCAAATAATACCCAAATCCCTCGGAACCGCTACTCTGCAATACTGCTATGAGTTGATAAAAGACCCTTTGGATGTCTTGATACTGAACAGCCATACAGTACTGTTTATTCCTCTGGCCCTTTATTAACGAAAACTATTTGGTCATTTGATTCTCTGCGTCGTAGACAGGGAGAACAGTTATGTTGTGACTCTGTAGAACTATCAATCGCTTTAAAGAATAATTCAATAAATTTATGGCTGTTGGATATCTGTGTACTGCAATGAAAGTAACTGGTATGATTCAATAGTTTTAAGACTTCAAGTATAAGAAAAGAACAACTGTTTCGAAAGTCGTTGACTTCGCAATTTGCGAAGTGCGTTTTGTAATTTGACTATTATGTGAATTACGACTTCTCACATTCTGCAGGATTTATGCCTAATTTATGAGTTCACAGGGATTCGTCAAGGAAAAGCTACACATTGGGGCGGAGTCTTCAAATGTGAATGATGTTGAGAAGCAGACCCATTACTCACACTGCTGAAATCGTTCGACAAGTGGGCTATAATATGCAATCGAATAGACGGTTGACGTCATGTGCTCTTCCTGCATAAAGTTTCAATTGTATAGCTCTAATTATCAGTAGCGTATGCGATTGTTCTTGGAACTGAGGCAGAAGAAGGATCGATTCATTGAACAGGGCACTCTGAGAATTATTTGAGAACAAAACAGGAGTGTGGGATTTTAAGGATAATCTGAGGAGTTGGGGATGGTGGGCCCAAAAGGATGAAGTGAATGGAACGTTAAAGGGGTTTTGCAGGGTGGCTTCCAACTTACGATTTGCATCCCCGTTAGTGCGGAGGTAGTCTTTCGTGTATTTGTAGGGGTGAAGTGTATTTCTTCCGTCGGGTGTGATACGAGTGATAATGAATTATTCTGGGGGATGGACAGCCATGCGACCAGTGATGCAATGATGCAACTGCTCCAGTTTGGGAGTGGCTAAGGAGACAGAGGACTGCAGCATTAATGTAGATGCAGACTGTCCGCTTAATTGTAATGGAATTTCAAAAGTAGACGGTGGGGACAGTTACATGTTGGCAGGGATTAGATTTAGATTATGGAGGTAAATGTTAAGGACGAGAAGCACAACAGAATGATTGTATAGAGGACAGTTTTATTATGTGGTTAAGTCGAGGATAAAGGCGTTAACGTTCAGCTGGCTGCCATGACGAATGACGGCAAGAGGTTAGTAAAGGTAGTTAAATATGAGTAGGCGATGTGGACGTTGATGTGAAGGCACGTCAGGCAACTAGGGTTGGAGGATAAAAGAACTTTAAGAGAGATATATTGAGGTGACAGATGTCATTAGATAGCGATATGCACTCACAGAGATGGCAGTAGTATAGCGTAAACCAGATATACAAAAGCAGTGCGTTGGCGGACCTCTCATTTGTACTGAGGTGATTCACGTGAACAGATTTCCGACGTGATTATGCCGCACGACGGGAGTAAACAGACTTTGAACGTGGAATGGAAGCTGTAGCTAGAGGCGTGGGACATTCCATTTCGGAAATCGTTAGGGAATTGAGTATTCCGCCATCCACAGTATCAAGAACGTGCCAAGAATACCACATTTCGCCGGCCGGTGTGGCCGAGTGGCTCTAGGCGCTTCAGTCTGGAACCGCGCGACCGCTACGGTCGCAGGTACGAATCCTGCCTCGGACATGGACGTGCGTGATGTCCTTAGGTTAGTTAGGTTTAAGTAGTTCTAACTTCTAGGGGACTGATGACCTCAGCTGTTAAGTCCCACAGTGCACAGAGCCAAGCCAATACCACGTTTCAGGCAGTACGTCTCACCACGGACAGTACAGTGGACGATGGCCTTCACTAAACGACACGAGAGCAGTGGTGTTTGTCATGTTGTCAGTGCTAACAGAGAAGCAACACTGCGTCAAATAACCGCAGAAATCAGTGTGGAACGTATCCGTTAGGACAGTGCGGCGATATATGCTGTAAAAGGGCTATGGTTGCAGATGACCGACGCAAGTACTTTTTCTAACAGCATGATATCGCTTGCAGAGCCTTTCCTGGCCTCGTGACCATGTCGGTTGGACCCTATACGACTGGAAAACCGTGGCCTGGTCAAATGAGTCCCGATTTCAGTTGGTAAGAACCGACGGTAGGGTTCGAGTATGGTGCAGACCACCGAAGCCATGGACTGAAGTTGGATGTGAACAAGGAGCTATGCAAGCCGGTAGTGCCTCCATAATGGGGTGGGCTGTGTTGGAATGGATGGGGTCCTCTGGATGTTCCGTTACTAGGAGACCACTTGTAGCCATTCCTGTACTTCATGTTTCCAAACAACTATGGAATTTTTATGGATGACAATGCGCCATCTCACCTGGCCACAATTATTCACGATCTTAATTCCACCGAACATATGTGGGACATATTCCGGGCGAGAGTTCGTGCACAAAATCCTGCACCGGCAACACTTCCCTAATTATGGACGGCTGTAGAGGCACCATGGCACAATATTTCTGCAGAGTGCTTCCAAAGACCTGTTGAGTCAACGCCACGTCAAGTTGCTGCACTACGCCGTAAAGAAAGAGGCCCAACACGATACTAGCAGGTATGCCATGACTTTTATCACCTCAGTGTACATCTTGTTGGGTACAGTAGTAGAGTAATGGAGGTGTTCGGGTGTGGTGAAAGGACTCCTTTGGAAAAGGGTGTGTGTGGGTACAGACTAACGTTTACGTCTCAGTTGGTAGTGTGTGTGGTTTGTATTAATGGGAATATGTGGAATAGGACCTGTTGTAAGTTTCTGCCGAAGGTGGGCGTTGTAGGCTGCCCTCTGATCATAGTCATACCGTGCTTTATTAGTAACTGAAGCAGACTGGTGGAGCGGTGTCGGTGTAGCTGCCTTACCAGGAGCGGCACCGCCAAGTTGCCGTTTGGGAATCTGCCTTCCGCAACATCGTCAAGTTGAGTCACGTTTCACTGCCAGGATCTTTTCTTACAATGCTGATTGGAGGTTATAGCCCCACCACCGGCTTATGACATAGACGGCCCTTCAAGTTCAGTAATACTATAATTTATAATACATATTTACCAAAAGTGATTGGAAGTTAAATACGTCGCTTGTTTACGAACTCAGATACTATATCTGAATTAGTTAGCTTGGGTAACATAACCACACAAACAAAGAATCGTGTTTCAGTCCATTTGAAAACAACTCATTAATAGTGAATCACGTACGGTGTAGTATGACATCGGTAAAGAACTTTACATTATTTTTTGAGTTATTGCTGCTTCCATTGGACTGATAGATATGAAGGTTATGAGCGACTAATGAGCTGAAATATTAATAAGCCCTTTCTCATGAATTGGTACTAAGCTCTACGATAAAATAATAGGCAATAAAAACCGCATTATAAAGAAAAATTCGTAAAACTATTACTGGCTGACCAAAAAGAAAAGGTTTGAAATAAATCATAAACTTGTGAATGTTGGGCTCCATAACGTTCCCTTTCTGTGCAGCGACCGTGGAATATAAAATTATGAATAATGTAGCAACCAGTCGCAGATACATAATTTATTTGTTTTGTTGCAAATCGATTTCGACTGATATCAGTGTTCATCAGTGCATTTTTCTAACCGACACATTCCATAAGCAGAAGAACTGTCCTTGGCAGATTTATACCATGATATAAACCTGCCAAGGACAGTTCTTCTACTTATGACAGATTTCTATCTTGATAGAAATCTGCCAAGAACAGTTCTTCTACTTATGGCATGTGTCGGTTAGAAAAATGCACTGATGATGACTGATATCACTCTTAATCGATTGGAAACAAGATAAATAAATTATGTATCCGCGAATGGTTGCTACATTCTTTATAATTTTAAATCAAATACTAATACAAATGTTAAAAGCGTAACACTGGTGTGTAATCGACCACTCACGCAGTCTCTCTCTCTCTCTCTCTCTCTCTCTGTCTCTCTCTCTCTCTCTCTCTCTCTCTCTCTCTCTCTCTCTCTCTCACACACACACACACACACACACACACACACACATACATGTACACGTATCATCCGAGTTGTCGCAATGAAAGGCCAAGATATAAAAGATGAAATAGGGAAATATGACAAAAAAATATCATAAAAGTTTGTGACCAACTGTTTCAAAGTGTTGGTGATAAAAGTCTAGGAGTAATAAAGCACGTCATGGGAAAGAACTTTTCTTAGAGACAAAATGTTTGCCGATGCTTCCAGGTGACGATAGGGTAACTTATGACGGGTTGTGCACCTGGGAGGCGGAGGTCCGGCCGTAGTGGCCGAGCTGTTCTAGGCGCATCAGTCTGGAACCGCGCGACCGCTACGGTCGCAGGTTCGAATCCTGCCTCGGGCACGGATGTTTGTGATGTCCTTAGTTTAGCTAGGCTTAAGTAGTTCTAAGGTGTAGGGAACTGATGACTTCTGATGTTAAGTCCCACAGAGCTCAGAGGGATTTGAACCATTTGAAGAGGCGGAGCAGCAATGGGTGCTCTGCGGCGTTCGTATGCAACATGTGCTGCCTATCATTCAGTCATCTGCTGCGCGTCATAGGCAGTAGGCCGGGCCAAATTAAAGTTCCTGACCCCTTTTAAATGATCTTTTCTCGATTTTAGGCACCTATTGATAGGGTTTCCTGGTTGAAAATCACTTTATCAGTTTACTAGCGTAGGCAACATGCTGCACATTTGGTTAGTAGACATTGCTAGATCGGAGAAATTGTTATCATCTCACTACCTTTGAATATTTAAGGTCGCCTAGTGTCACAGGAAACTGTCAGTTCTTCCTCATCACGTGTTATAACACGCGTAGACGTTTGCCACCAAGCCTTTGAGAGAAAATATAGCTTGGAAGCTGTACTAGAAACGAGTACACCCCGCCTTCCTTAAAAGCAAGTCCACAGTTGTTAAGACACTCGGATTTTTAGACCAATTTTACGTAAGATTGCTTGTCACAAGTTTCATGTTTGCGATTCAAATGCTGCTGGCTAGACATCTTGTCGACCTGACCTGATGGACCTTTAGTCCCGCTTGGCAATGGCGTAATAATAAAATCTGCTGTCAACAGAAATGTAACACGTTCGTACTTAGGGCATACATAACATTCGTTTGGAATTTCTGAAACCGTTGAAGGTAGTGGCAACCAAACGACTGTTCAGATTGGTATGTAGAATATATGCGACGGGAAACATATGATTCAGTTTTTGGAAATATTCCATCCACACAATTCCGACAGGTAAGGCACATAGGCGTTAGAACTATCAGTCAGATTAACAGCACATGCAAGAAACAATATAAAACGCAACCTAGCAAAGAAAGCACTCCGTGAAAATTAAGTCAGATATTGTCAAGCACTGGCCTTAATTTGAAGAAGAAAATTATTCAGAATATACGTTTAGAGCACATCAATGGAGGGAAGAGAATCAAGGACAGTGTAGGAACGATGTAGTGCTGTAGGAGGATGTTGAAAACTAAATGGAGTAATAGGATGAGAAATGAGGACGCTCTCCGCCAAATCGGTGAAGAGAAGAACACTAACAAGAAAGAGGGACATATATTAAAGCATCAGCGATAGTTTCCACACTATTATGTGAGGTGACAGCCTAATCGCCTTCCCTCTCACATTCCGTTGTGACGTTAATCACATTCGAGTTTATGCGATTTTGTTTCCGTGTTAGCTATAATTTTGTTTTCCATCACTTAGTGTGGGACAAGGTTCATGGGTAATATTTCTTCAGTGATTTCTTTTCACACATTTTTATCTATTTAAGACTCTTACAATGTATGTTCACGCAGGTGTAGATTCCTGGGGCAGCGTTTTCGTTACCTCGACCCTGCTCTGCGGTACGAATTGGGAAATATTCTTATGTCTCGCAGGAGGGCGGCTGGGTGACACCACCCAGCCACACGCCTGCTGGCTAATGTGCAGTCGCTTTCAGATGCTGTTGAGCGGCCGCCAAAGAGCTCTTGGTGACAGCAGGAAGTGTTTTCTCTGTATGGAAGTCGCCGGACTGGCAGTTTAGTCCTACTCAGAGACCCAAGAGCGAACAATACTCAGGGACGGAGATATGGCATTAACTTTAGCTTCAGTCGCAGCAGTCACCTAATGTCTGTCTCATTCGCATCCGAGGAATGCGAGCAACAGGACTTTCCGGGCCTAATAGCGTCTTTGCGGGACTCTAACGATTAGATAAGCATCTTAATAACATGAATGATGTTTGTGTAAATTTTTTAGGAGAGGAAGCCCCCCCAACGGCGTGTTGTTGGAGGGGTGGGTTAGGGTTCGCTTTCTGCATTAGGCGTCGCTTTCTGACAGGCTCTTCCCTCTTCATCAGGCGAGTCAGAACTTAAATTTATTGCAAGCTTTTCTGACTAAAAGATGTGTCTTGAATGTGCTCAACGCTTGGGAGAGGGCTAAGTGAGGAGTACTGTTTCTAGGCTAGGTAAAGAGTAGGTGTCTGGAAGTGGTAACCATTTGGTAGACATCGGACACAGTGGTTGATTGTCGGTGCAACTTGATGTGGAGACTGTCGCTGGTCGACGAAGACAGACGGCGGGCGTAGAGATGTGGCCGCACCCCGAAGCCTACCGCGAACCAACGGTAAGATCAGCTAAATGCGGAATAGTAGGTGAGCACCCGAAGAGATAGAGACGGATTTCAGTTTGTATATATCGGGCAACATTCAATTAGAGAATCGACCCACGTCAAGCAGTATTCATTGCCTTCCTTTCGATATTTAACCTGCCACAACTGAGCGGTCAAACATTTAAAGAAATTGACTTGCGATATCATGTGCTGTGATATCTGATCCCACTGAAATGTTCCAGTTTCTTGGCTCAGCCCCGGGTTTCCCTCAACATGTTACAAATAATGCCAGTATTTAATTGTTTCTGTCACCTGTTAAATTTAACTCATTGCATTAACATATTTGAGATTGATTACACAGTTAGATAGATTAAAATATAACGAATAAATAATGGAAATTAAATTACTTAGATGTTGAAGTTCTCGCCGAATTGTACCCCATCACATGCCGTTATGACCTGCACTCATTAAGGTCCTCAGCTCTGTGAGAGAAAATTGCTAAATAGAGTATTATAGGCCCTTTGCTGTTCCATACCTACACAAACTATTTTGGAGACAATATGAGCAGCCGTTTTTTCGTTGTTTGAAGATGACGCTGTCGTTTATCGACTAGAAAAGTCATCAGAAGGTCAAAATAAATTGCAAAACGGTTAAGGAAAGATATCTGTATGGTGCGAAAAATGGTAATTGGCTCTAAATAACGAAAAGTGTGAGGTCATCCACATGAATGCTAAAAGGAATCCGTTAAACTTGGCTTACACGATAAATCAGTCAAATCTAAAGGCCATAAAATCAACTAAATACCTAGGAATTACACTATGAAAAACTTAAATTGGAAGGAACGCTTAGAAAATGTTGTGGGGAAGTCTAACCAAAGACTGCGTTTTATTGGCTGGACACTTAGAAAATGTGACAGGTCTACTAAAGAGACTGCTTCCACTACACATGGCCGTCCTCTTTTAGAATATTGCTGCACGGTGTGGGTTCCTTACCTGATAGGATTAACGGAGTACATAGAAAAAGCTCAAAGAAGGACAACACGTTTTCTATTATCGCGAAACAGTGGGGAGAGCGTCACTGGAATGATACAGGATTTGGAATGGGCATAATTAAAAGAAAGGCGTTTTTCGTTGCGGAGGACTCTTCTTACGAAATTACAATCACCAACTTTCTCCTCCGAATGTGAAAATATTTTGTTGACGCTGACCTACATAGGGAGAAACGATCACCATGATAAAATAAGGGAAATTAGAGCCCGTACGGATGATATATGTGTTCGTTCCTCTCGCGCGCTATACGAGATTGGAATAACAGAGGATTGTCAAGGTGGTTCTTTGAACCCTCTGCCAGACACTTAAGTATGATTTGCAGAGTAACTATGTAGATGTGTATGTTAGAAATCAGTGATACCTTACCGGTCGTTCTGAAGTTCAGCAATTATAGTCGGTTGTACAGGTTTCTCTCTATGGCAGAAATTAGAGCTAATAATAAGATCAAAATTCAAGGGATTCCAGACGATTTGGCACTTAGGACCGAATAAATAACGTCAATCACGTCTTAATGAACAGTGAGCTCAGCTACCCAAAGTGCTTGTTATAAGGCGAATTGACCCGCTGGGAGAAAAAGCAGATTTGGGACATAACAGCATCAGCAAACGCTCCCTCACGAGAATTTGGGGGGTAGTTCTTATAGGACTCAGTTACAGCTTTCTGCAAATACAGCTTTTCAACTTTGTCACGCACCGCTTGTTCGCACTCAGCCCACCCCACTGCAGCCGCCTAATGTCCGAGCGCCAGGCACTGTACAGCGGAGTGAGTGTCCTACTAAAGAGATGTATAGGTGATATGCCATTCATCAATGTCACTGCCATGATTAAATTGTAAATCGAAAATCAATAATTTCATTTCATAATTACTCTGCAGGTGATTACATTTATTAATTTTGATTTGAGGCTTACACATATGGCTGCAGAATGCCGGTACCGGAATATCATTAAATTAATATTAAATGTATGTATGTACGAAGTTGATCTATTACAGACTTATATCAGCTAAACATAAATCTGTCCGAACAGGCCCCGGAAGGCCCAACAGTAGCTTCCGATCACTGTGTCATCCTCAAGCGACGGATGTTACTGGATTTGAACATGGAGGGGCATGTGGTCAGAACACTGCTCCCCCGTCCATTGTCAGTTTTTGTGTCCGGAGGCGCTACTTCTCTATCAAGTAGCTCCTCTATTTGCCTCTAAGAGGGTGAGTGCACCCTGCTTGTGTACAGCGCTCAGCAGACTAGGACAGTCATCTATTCAAGTGCTAGCCAAGTCAAGCAGTGCTTAACTTCGATAGATGTATTACTTACCATTTTTATCGTAATATGAACTCACCGATCTCGAAGAAGTTTTCAGAACACATTGGGCAGCCTTCAGTATCCCGCGAATAGGAGGGCTCGGATTGTTACTGTGCCGGACAGTACTTCATACGGGCCATTTGCCTGCTGAGGGGACCGAGCGAGGTGGCGCAGTGTATAGCACACTGGACTCGCATTCGGGAGGACGACGGTTTAATCCCGCGTCCGGCCATTCTGATTTAGGTTTTCCGTGATTTCCCTAAATCGCTCCAGGCAAATGCCGTGATGGCTCCTTTGAAAGGGCATGGCCGACTTCCTTCACCGTCCTTCCCTAATCCGATGAGACCGATGACCTCGCTGTTTGGTCTCTTCCCCCAAACAACCCATCCCTGCTGAGTGGGACGGAAAGAGCGACAATCAACCGAAGCCCGTGAGGTTTGAAAGCTTTACGTTCAGAAATTCATGATTGCCTACTACCTGAATTATGGCCCAAATTTTCGAGCGGGATCGGTTACTGGATTTGATGACTTGAATGTGCTCTCTCGCCTCCGTAAAATATGATGACGATTTGGTGATGTTTCCTTGTGCGAGGAAGAGATTGGCACAGGAGACAAATTCGTTGCAGGCCACATCGAACGTCAGGAGACGGTTAAGAAGAAAAATAAATCGGTTGACCAACGAAAACCCAACGGTATACGAGATATCCAAGACCTTATATCATTTGCACGAAGGAAGGGAAAATCTTTAGCGTTTCCAAGAAAGACAGGTACAGCTATCAGAGTCAGAGTTCACGACTGCGCCCTGCGATATCGCGCCTCGCCTAATAGCGAGGGAAGATAGGGGAGGTGGGGCGGCTGCTGCCCCCAGGGTCTTATCAGTCCATGCAAATCCAGAACCGCCTCCAGGTCCCTACCACTGCTTCCCTCCACCTTTTCGTCTGTCTTGTCTGTCTCTCTCTCTCCCTCTCTCCCTCCCTCCCTCCCTCATTTCTCCTTCCGTCCTTACGTTTCCGTGCCTGCGGCGAAGCCGCCACCTCTTTCCAGATAAAATATTGACATTCTGCGGCCAGCGCTACGTCGCAACCGGTCCCGACACCCTTGGCCACTGCGCATGGCGTGGGGAGGGAAATCCATTCACGTCCCACCCGTTACCTGACGTGTTGTCTCTGAATATTCTGAGTCACATATTCGAATATGTCCGATCACCCCACCACAAAAAGGAAATATCGAAGTTTCTGTGGTTACCAAGATCAGTAGCGGCAGGTGATCTCCTTCAGACACCGTGGTCTCGGGGTAGAGTATTTCACTAAAGTTTCGGTCCCGGACTCTGTCCTAGTCACAATGATGGCCAAAGACGTCTGAGATAAGATGTGACCAACATTCTCATAACGATCTTGTCAAAGAGGACGAAGATGCGTAAATAGGTTCAAGGCGTCAACTTGCCAATCAGGATGGGGAACTGCCCCTGCCGGCCGAAGTGGCCGTGCGGTTAAAGGCGGTGCAGTCTGGAACCGCAAGACCGCTACGGTCGCAGGTTCGAATCCTGCCTCGGGCATGGATGTTTGTGATGTCCTTAGGTTAGTTAGGTTTAACTAGTTCTAAGTTCTAGGGGACTAATGACCTCAGCAGTTGAGTCCCATAGTGCTCAGAGCCATTTGAACCATTTTTTTGAACTGCCCCTAAAAAGCAGATGAAACAGCAATCATCAATGGTATGAAGATGCAGATGCACTTAAGCGGACCTCGACGTTAAAATGACTGAAAATCGAAGAAAAATTTTGCCGCCATCTAAAGACAAATTTCTCGTGTTTCCACAAATGCGTCGTTTGTTAACTTTTAAATTGTTGTTATATTCCTAAACGCTCGTTGAACAAATGTCTGAACACTGGTTTCAGGAAAGGAATTTCACCATAAACATTTCATGCCTGCCAAAGTCATGGAAACAATAAAGCCAACACACAGGGACCTTGCAGATAAAAAGTAACGTAGCAAATGTCTACATGACCGTATACAAATCCATAATGAGAGTTTCAACAGCTGCGAGTAGCAAAAACAGTGTTTACTGGATGGACAGTATTCAAAATGGGTGTGATGGATGCTGCCATCTGTTACAATAATGGTGTAATCAGTAGGACAAAAGTAATGGACAAATTAGGCATCCATCCAGAAAATAATATGATAGCTGCTCTGACTGACATAGATCGTCAGCGACTAGTTGAAGCTCAAGGGGCTGTGGAAGCCACCACTGAAGAGTCAAGAGTAAGGAAAAGGCTCCTAAAGAAGTCTACAGAGGATAAAGAAGCAGCTGGCCAGCAAGACTATGCTGCTGGAATGGTGAGTCAAACACACTAGTATAAATGTTTTCTCATTTTCTTGAAACTACATTTTCAGAACATTAGGTACACATAACTTCACAATCGTTTTATCCATGTTCACCAAATTTCTACCAAGTGAAGAATGGTATAAGATCTTTGTATTATGCCTAATACATGGCAGAAATGATGTATCTTTGTTAATCTGTATATAATTTTAGCGGTATTTTTAGACAAAATATTAAGTTCCTATAATAAGGTTTCCTTCTGTTTTCTCAGATATACTCAAAACTGCAAACCGAGAGGCATAATGTGTTCCTATGAATGTTGACAGCAGCCTGCCACAGTTTTAATGCTGTTATACTGATGATGGGCCAGGAAGTGGTACCAGAATGGGAACTTGTATTACAAAAACATCTATTAGGCAAAATACTGTAATTCTTAAACTGTAACAGATATTAGAGCTTCAGTTAATGGCATTTATTGTTGGTAAAAAACCACAGCTTCCTCCGCATTGTAGATCAAGAGTAATGTGCACTGAGGGCGAGGTATAAAAATGAGGCCCGTTCACTTCCAGGCCCCTTAACGTGAAGCCACAGAACGTAGTGCCTGTAATTCAAAAAGCGTACTGAAGTTCGCTCCGTTTACAAAAGATTCTGAGCTAGTACCCTATTCAGATACCTAGGAGGGTACTGTCAAGAGTGGATGACAACCAGAAAAGTATTCAGTAATCAACAAAGGCCTACCATTCTACGAGTCACAGCACGGAATATCGTATTTAAACGTCGTAGGGAAAGACAAAAATCTCAAATGCAAGGCTCAATCCAGATATAGTGTAATAAATACAGAAAGTAGGTACAGTGAAGTGGAATAAAACGAAAACAATGTCCTTGTCTGATGACTGTACAGTGAAACCTGCAGCCACCGGATAAGATGTAACTGGAACAGGATTCAGTACAAACAAGAAGTCTGGACAGAGAGTTAGTTACTTCGAAAAAATCAGTGACTGGGTCCATTGTCATCAGATTCGACGGCAAATTAATACTAAAAATAAGAGCACAAGTATATACTGTATACCAACGCCAAAAGCAGAAGATGATCAAAAGAATATCGCAAATGTTGCTGGACGCGATCTGATCTTTAGTGATAAATACGAATTTTTGCAGCCAAGATCGCTTCTTGAAATACTTTTATTTCCTCTATTAGCCGTTTCGATAGGTGTAACTGTCATCTTCGGATCTTCTGGATATATTTGCAGAAGATCCCATATAGACTCCTAGGGTTGTTGAAACCGGTCACTGAAGAAATAAAAATATTTCATCATGCGATCTTGACAGCAAAATTCGTAGTTATAGCTAGAGAAAGTATATTAGGACGTTGTAAGGGCAACTCAGTAGGTCAAAGAAGACGAAATTACAATTACTATGGGTGATTTGAAAACGCAGTAGTATGGGAAGGAATAGAAGACATGATTGAGAGAGAATTGGGCTAGGTTGTAGGAATGAGAGAGAAGAAAGGCTAATATAGCTCTGTATTAAACTTCATCTATTAGAAATCAATGGACAGTTCAGAAATCACAATAAGAGGAGGTGTGTAATTGTTCTTGGTAACGGCCTAGACACACGGGAAGATTCCAGCTGGATTACATTATGGTCCCAGCTAGATTACAAAGTCAGATTTTCAATTCTAATTGTAAGACGTACCCAGTAGTAGATATAGATTCAGACACCAATTTAGTAGTGACGAACAACAGGCCGAAGTTTAAGAGAACCGTCAGCAACGATGAGGAATGATGATGTACGTTTGAATTTCTCTAAGACAGTAGATATTGAGATTATGAATACCACTGCAGGCTGTTTAGTTGAAATGGAATGATCGTCTTTACGAAGGGCATTCACAGAAGTTGGACAGCCAAATATAGATGCAAGGAAGGTAACTGCGAGGAAACCTTGATAAGAGAAATACTTCAATTTATCGACAAAAGGAGGAAGCTGAAAAATTTTCAGGAAAATCCTACACATCTACATACGTGAACATCAGAACATAATTAGGCTTTTATTTTGTAAAACATGTTCTGATACGACTATTTCCTCAGTATTTCAGAATCATAAACACCCCTTGTACTCTATCCTGCGTTGCTAAATATTGCACACTGTTTGTAACACTAACAAGGTACCATATATACGCTGAACATGCAGTCATGTTTCATCCATATTCAGTACAGTATCCCACAAGAATACTATTCCATCAATATTGCGCCTATGTTTAAACCACGACACAGCCAAGCCCTGCCGTAATTAATTATTATGATGTAATGTGACATGGCCCTCACGTTATATGGACTCTAAAACTGTGCAGAGCAAGGGAAATGCATTCGCACCGGAATCTGCACTATGTGGGCAGTAAAGAGAAGCAATCTTCTCTGGAGAGGAGCGCCATTTTCCGACGAGTAACCCGATGGAGGGAAGCGTGTGGTGCTGTGGGACAAGCAAGACGAATATGGAGTCGAGAGGGACGGCTCTTGCGAAATAAACCAGCGCCGTGAATGGAGACCCCGGCTGACACCTGCCATATAACATGCGAGCGCTTCAAGTGCGTCGTAGAGTCTCAGGCAAGAATGCCAGGGCAGCCACGCATAAGTTGCATCTGTGCTCGTAAAATACTGTACTGGCAAGTATAAGAAATAAACTATAGAACAGACTTCTGCTTCGCAAAGCAGAACACACAACTAAAAGGAAATTAAAGGTGCACTACACCGTACAGCACAAAAAGTTGTTTGTGACAGCAGTAATTTTCATTTTAAGCATCAAGAGATAATTTATCGGATGTAAAGGTTTACGAAAACTACACATAGATACGATTATTTCAAATTCAGTTTTAGAGAAGATGTGAAATTATTAAATAGCATTGACAAAAACATATAACTGTAATTCTTCACATTTCTCTGTATCTTTTTCAGATGATGTATGTTAGCTACGGCTGTCACAATGACGGCTACTATCATAGAGGTCTTCCACTACGTATCTAATTACAGAAGTGCTGATATACAGAGAGGGAAAAATAAAAATTGGCTACAAAATATTTCGCGCACCTTAAGATAGCAACCCAACTTGTATCTTTCATATTTTGGGTGGATGATGTTAGTAGGTTCGAAGCCAGTTGTACTTCGTCCGCTAAGTACCTCAAAGTAAACGGATGGACTGTTAGTATTAGGCCGGTCGGGGTGGCCGAGCGGTTCTAGCCGCTACAGTCTGGAACCGCGTGACCGCTACGGTCGCAGGTTCGAATCCTGCATCGGGCATGGATGTGTGTGATGTCCTTAGGTTAGTTAGGTTTAAGTAGTTCTAAGTTCTAGGAGATGATGAACTCATTAGTTAAGTCCCATAGTGCTCAGAGCCATTTTCTTGTTAGTATTAGTATTATGTTTGTGGTACGGTACACCAACGATAAAAAATAAGGATTCAGATAAATAGGTCCATATACAAAAAAACATTAATCCCCAAGAGCTGTTGTTCAAATGTAGGATAACGTCAAAAAGTGTAAAGTGTACGTCGAAGCCTTCAAGTTTTAGTAACTTCGAAATATCTTCCAAACAAGAAAGTTTATTTGGTTAAAACCAGATTCATAGAGATACGAAATGTCGCCCACTAGCCCATACGAATAAGCCATTGATAACCAAACATTTACTGCATATGTGTCACTCAGATAAAGTCATAGTTTAGTATAATGGTACCCAATGTCTTAGCTTACTTGGGGCGCACTGGTAGAAGACGAGTATTTTTGTACCACACATAATAAAATAATGAGTCGGGGTGTACCAATAAGAGTAGCATCTTTCGGCGAGAGTTTCATATTGAATACCTTCAATATATCATAAGTTCATATTAAAGGAACTTCACGAATTTTTTTAAAATTTGTTTTGAATCAGTCGTGTGTTACACGATGTCACTCAACCTTTTTATATTTTCTCGCCTCAGTCATGTATTAATGTTTGAATGAGTTTTCCGCCATTTGAAAGTAGAAGCTCTTTTTTATTTTATGTTACCATCATGGTTTCGGCCTTAAACCATCATGAGTACAATTACATTCTGTTAAGTGAAGTCATTGTCAAGATCTATTTAACTGGGCGTCCCAGCGTGTAGATAAGTACACACCGAAGTGGAGGTATCAAACATGTTATCCAGCCACATTGTAGCTCAATTGATTTTTGACTGGAAAACCTGTTTGGTACCTGTCTGGAAGTTACTGGTCAATCAGTAACTTGCGCAGTAAATTTTCACACCATGTTCACTGCACATGTAGCAACTGTATTGCTGTTCATTCTGTAGTTCGATTATTTTATGGATAGAAAATATGTTTGCTGCCTGTCTGTCATACGTTTCGGTGGTTTCATACTTATCTACACGCTGGACACTCAGTTCAATAGATCATCGTGATGGCTTCACTTAACGGAGCCTAATTGCACCCAACATGGTTGTACTTGATAATGGCTTAAGGCCGAAATCCCATAGTAATGTAAAATAAAAAGCCGGCCGGAGTAGCCGTGCGGTTCTGGGCGCTACTGTCTGGAGCCGAGCGACCGCTACGGTCGCAGGTTCGAAATCTGCCTCGGGCATGGATGTGTGTGATGTCCTGAGGTTAGTTAGGTTTAATTAGTTCTAAGTTCTAGGCGACTGATGACCGCAGAAGTTAAGTCGCGTAGTGCTCAGAGCCATTTGAACCACTGAAAAATAAAATTGTTTGTATAGTCAAATGGCGGAAATGCCATTTACATAATAGGTGCTCATTTACTGGGCCGATCTGATACTTGCTTTGGGATAGAACACCTCTGATATAGTAGTTAGCATCGCTTCCTCTAAATTACGGGGTCACAAGTTCGATTCCTGGCTGGATTGAAAGTTTCCTTCACTCAGGGACTGCGTGTTTGTATTGTTATGATCATTTATTCTCGTCTTGATCACGAAGACGGGAAACTCGCCAGCGTGACGTAGAAATGAAGCATTAGCTCTAGGCAGGCATACAACCCCACACGGAGTCTTCCGGCTAGTAATTCGATCTTTTCCATTTCACGAACAGTGCATATAATATACGGAAAGTCCCGTGCTAAATTGCGAACAGTTGTCTCATTAGCAAGCTCAGGCTAATTCCAAAATATGGAATATTGACAATGCTATGGCCAACAACGTCAACTGACTGATACTTTGACCAAAGTAGGAATCCATACATTACGCAGAAATACCCTACTCGGAGGCTAGCGAGCAGGGCTTCGTTTCGTCTTATATGAGGAAGCAAATGCGCCCAGCTGAGTAGTAGATTGTATAAACTGTATCTGGCCGTCACTTCTAACTAATTCTCTTTCCGTTTAATGAACCGCATCATTTTAGCATAAGAACCTGTTGTAGTCGATAAGGTAGAGACACAGACATGTGCGGAGCGCAGCGATATAGTGATATACTGGAAGCTGAAAAGGAACTTTAACACTTTGTTGACATTCAGTAACCCTACACGCAAAACAGCATTGCTTGAACAGTCACAACGTGCTCTATCACAATCACTGATAATCATAATTTAGAAAAAAGCTGTTTCATGAACGTGATTTCTAAATACTTTTCAAAATTAATTAAACTGTACATTACAAAAAATTAATTGTGCTTGGTCTCAACGTCAATTTAGCAATACAAAACCTCACTGTGTCTCAAAGTGTCATTAAACCAAAAGCTATGGAAAAAACGCACTTATTCCTCGAAAGATCTTTTTGCAGAAAGCTCTCAGTCAGCAGTGTTTTCAGTATCCCATCACGCTTCTAAAAGAACCACTTTCGTAACACATTTCTACCGTGCTCTTCAACATGACCACTTCCTTTGGCGAGGCCCGCAGTTCGAATGGCCACAAGTCTAAAACGCTCCGAAGTTCCACATACTGTACATCAGTCCACCGTAACCGACAAGCACTTCCCATCTTTACCATCATGATGGCGACACTAAATTCATTTGCCTTCCTTGGCACACCATGCACCTGCTGTCGATACCCGCACGGAGTCCTAACACTGTTTTGACCACCTCGTCTGCATGTCTCTTCTCTCGTTGGGCGCGCAGCGGTACTCACCTACGATGACCGGAGGCCACTCTCCAACCAATGCCGACCGTTGTTTCTTTCATTCCGAATCTCAACAAAGCAATAATATCACGCTTACAGCAGTAAATGTCCTTGGAAACACACTCAAGGTAATCGAGTATAACCAAAAATAATTGGCCTTATCTATAATACGGCTCAATACTATATTTTTATTAACAGGAATAGGTTTGGCCAAAAGACCATCCTCGTCTCGGATTAAATTTACATCAAGTAAAAGCAAGATTCTTTGGCGTCAAATGATTAACTGTCTTTGGTTGCAACATCTGTCACGTATGCACTGTGTAAATAACAACACACTTACGCCAAGGAACATTCATACGCTTCAACTAATGCTAATCAGTGACTTGAAAATGGCCGTTTGTCCGAAACTGCTTGTCTGTAAACAAATATACATTGCAGCAGCTTTTGGTAGTTCCATGTTTTCATTCTTGAAGCTGCACTGCACTGTTTGCAGAAAACATCCGTGTGCAGTGGCGTTACCACATATAGGATGGCTTCATATTTTGCAGCCGCAGGCAGTGTTTGGGCATTCTTTTATGTCACGTACGCACTTTCGCTGCACAAAATTCTAACATGACCACCAGTGCCATGGTGGTCAGGAGAAACTCAGCACTTTGGCTAGATGAGAGTTTCTGGCACACCCTGGAATAGCTTCTGTGTGGGATGCGTACACACACACACACAACCTGCTACGGGGACAATTTAAAAACATTACATGCAGCAAACTACTCCTTTGATGTCAGTTTGAAAAATATCGGCCGAGTACTGGACGGAACTGTTTCATAGGACGAGAGATATTAAATCGCCATTTGCTATAAAAGAGTAAACTATAAGAGATAATGAGAGAAATGACACCTGTAATTGGGAGTAATGGATGATTGACCTATCTTCTCTGACCTTAATTTTTTTTAAATATTACTTTACGTAATTTCCCATGTGCCACGGTTTCCAATTCCTTAAATAAGTCGTCGTATCTGTCCGGCTCTGATCACGTGTAGCGACATGGATTTTTCTTATGTCCTCTGGTTTCAGACTGATTATTCTCCCTCATACTTCTTTCTTCTTTTGCTGGTGCCTTGTCCCGCGGTTTCGCAGGGTCGGTAAGGTTAGAACAGATTTGCCAAGGTTAATTTTTAAGGGGTGGCCAGATGCCCTTCCCCCGGGGTGGAACTGGTGTATCCTAGCTGTCTGCGGCTAGTGTAATCCATGGAATAGTGCTAACGTGTTCACATATCTGCGGCTCGTGTAACTGAGGCAGAACGTGAGGACCAGCCTTGCATTCACCTATCAGGATGTGGAAAACCGCCTAAAAGCCACATCCAGGCTGGCCGGTACACCGGCGGATTCGATCCAGGGCCGGTGGGCCAACCTGAGTTTAGAGAGCAGTGCGTTAGCGTTTTCGGCTAACCTGTCGAGTCTGATTTTTCTTCGATATATCTCCTTAAATAATGTTTCTTCATCTTTTCCTATAATTCAAGAGCGTAAATTTCATAACCAAACGAACGCACCCTTGTGATTGGCTGCACGTGATACGCTATAATGTTTCATGATTCTCGAGGTATTTTAGTTCCCACAGTGTTTCTTCTCAGCGTAGATTGGTTAGATACTGATCTAAAATCATTCCCGTCAATTTCTGTTGTAATTCGTAACACTTTATCAAGATTTCTTGGCAGCTGACGAGAGTTGTGCTAGGTAGACATTTCATTGCCACGTGGCTTTTGAAAATATGGGTTATTGTGCTCAATTTTTGCTGAGATTTGTTTCGATAGTGCTGTAATATCAGTGCTGACCCTTCGGTACCAGAACTGACACGATTCATCTGGCGTATCTTTGCTAGTTCTCCCACGCGGAGACGTTCATAGAAGTTGGTAGTACATCCTACACTTTTACCGCACTCCCATTTGTCTTGCGTGTTGCCCTTATCCATGTAGTACAACAAAATCAGTCATTTCTCCACAAATTCGTTACACTGTTTGGCATGCATCAATCATTTTATCATCCGATTCCTCCTGTCGCCACAGTGGTGATACGCTTCAGTGATTATAAAGGTATGTTCTCTTGTATTCGGGAGGAAAAGGTTTGAGAACTATGATTCTTTGAATAAGATTAATGCGTACGTTACTGATATGAATACATTTTGACATGATTTCACCTCCATTCCTTTAATCAAAGATTATTGCTAATGTTCCACTTCCATAAGTTATGCTAATGAATTAACTGAATATCCACGAGGCCCGACCCACTGTTCTAGTACGTCAGGGACCACAATTGAAATAATTTTTCTGTGTAGCTTCACTCAGTTGTAACGGTCGAGCGGATATTCTTTTGGGCTCTTGCACAAAATGGAGTCCCGTTCAGACATTTTCACACGCATCTTACACGTTGCAACTTGCGTTGGCTTTTCAGGAGGAGTAAATCGACTGCTGACTAATGAGGAGCAGTGTACCACTTTCCTTACTATGCAAGTTCTGCTATTGATGTCAGCGGCAAAGAAACTGAAATTGACAGCACTTTTTTGGGATATTTCTTTCTTCTGCTCGAACCAGTCCCCTAGAACTTCCTCTACCTATCGCTGAGAAAGGAGGAGCTCTACTGGTGGAGCTTCTGAAATTGTTATGCCAATAAAATGTCATTTTAAGATTGACGAAAAATGTGCCTACCTTTTGTGCCGTATGTTCCAGCAAGATAAGGTTAGAAAAAATTTAATGATATGCCCTGAAGTTGCACTACAATCTATTAAATGCAGTCAGCATTAAAAATGCCATACAATAATTTACTATTTATTGAATGATATTTTTTATTCGGCCCTCTCGGGAAATACTGTAATAAGTTTGGTCAAGTACGGTATTTCCTTAGCTTCAGATGAGAGATGGCCATAGCTTGCTGCTGTGAGTGGTTTCCTGACGCAGTTGAAATATGAGGGAAAGATTTCTCTTGGTGCCTTTGTGAGGCGTTGCAGTATGATGTAATTCACCTTACAATCACCGGGTAAAATGTAGGATGAGTAGATAAAGCCTACTGCAGCTCCCATGTTAAGGAGAGCCCCTCGGAGAGCTCCACATTGTTGAATCGAAACACCAAATTGTCATTCTCAGCGACGATTTCGCACTGCCAGAAAGACGGATTCTGAGTGGCGATGGCTCCATTTCACTCAACTGTCTCTCCATGGCCCCTGCTGACTTGGTTGGATATAGAGACCACTGTTTCTCTTTACATTAGTAATCAGGCATCTCCAACATCTGCTGTAAGTTACATTGAAGGTTTCTCATAGTAATAATAATAATAATAATAATAGTTTGAGATAAGTATTTTTTGCAGTTCAGTAATCCACGTTACAATCCCTTTCTGCTTTCTTTGATAATATCACAATACTCTGCTTACGATAATGCACTATTGCACGTTTTCAGCAGTCGGCCGTCACCTGAAGCGTCACGGAGCCACATTTCTGCTCCTGATTAGAGAACGGCACCTCTCAGTCCAGCCTGGGACGTGCATGACTTCTTTGGAGATGATACATCAGATGTAATGTGATACACTTAATTCTGGACGTTGTTACAATGTTCTTTTCTATCTGCGTAGCATCTTGTTAGCCGTGTTGACCATTCATACTAGTGGCGACAGTCTATCATTCAAATCGTAGACCACCACCAGTTCGGCCGCGCCCGTAAGGGCTGCAAGCATGTTGCTAGACTAATGGCCGAGATATACTCTGCAGTAATCCTAAATTTCACTCTACGTCCAAGTCCTGAGCTTCCTCTCTTGTGTCACTCTGCCTATCTTCGTCTCTGAGTAACAACTACGCACTGAATTCAATATTATTTTTTTGTTGTATGAACTTCTGCCTTTGTTTTCCCATATAATGTTTGTCCTATCACGATGTGTCTTCACACACTGGTCGAAGCGCTTCGAACCTGTTGTTCTCTTCACCGTCTTAGCTTGCTTTACTAATATTATTTCAATTTTATTTCTTTAAATAATAATGGTTACATGGGGAATTCGTGTGTCATAGTATGAATATAAAAAGAAATATAAAAATAACATAAGGAAAATAACTTTGTCAAAACGAAAGATTAAATATTAATGGTTTTTATTTTATATAATTTCTGTTCAGTTTGATATCTGTCTCAAAATATAACGAGATATTTTGAAACAAAGATCAGAATAATAAAACGTTGAATGAGGATAATAATAATAATAATAATAATAATTGTACGTGTACTGTGTGTATTATACATAAACACAAAGAATAAAATTTATAAATTTCTCACATCTATAGACTGTTTAATTTCGTCAAATGAAACAAAAACATTTGTCTATCGTTGAATGAGCCCATCTTACATATCTTGATGAAGACAAGTTGAAACATTGGCCGAAAGTTAGTACATCATTGTACAGCATGGCATTTTCTATAGCTCAAAATAATACCACTAATGGCTATGAGCTGACATACAGCATAATAAATATCTGCAGTACAGAAATGTTAGTTGGTGAGCAATTCCCTTACGATGCCTAAAATCGTAAAACATAAAATACGAAGAAACATAATATCCTCTGATACCATCAGTGACTCATAACTGCAGTTAGTCACCACATACAGTAACCTCACTATAACATTTCGTAATAACATGAAATGGAATGATCACATTGGCTCAGTTGTAAGCGAACTTTTGATTGTTAGCAACCTGAGAAAATACCATGTCTATAAAAAAAGACTGTCCAGACTCCTAGAATATTGCTCACCTGTAGGTCTGATAACAGATAACACTATTAGGGGATCATGACCATATACAACTAACGGAGGCATGAATGTTTATTGCTTTGCCACCTGGGGGAGCCTCACAGAGAAGCTGAAATACCTGGCTTGGCAGCAACTTTAAGCTAAATGTCAAATATCTAATGAAACACTAAATTAAATGTTTCCAAATTAATATACAACAATCCCCATGTATCACTCTTATAGGGGCTGCAAATACAAGATTAGAATAATTACAGCACGCGCGGTGGCATTTCAGTAAGCATTATTTCCACATGTTTATGCGAGTGGAATACGAAGGGTGCCCCAACAGACGGTACATTGAGAAGTACCCTCCACCATTTAACAGCGATTTACATTATACAGACGCATAAACGAAAATGTGATGCCCACAGGCTATTGGTAGTAACGATTTTGGTACTCCACTGCTTTATAAGTTTTTGGGGATGAACTGGTGGCAGCTGTTCCCCTCATTGCTCATAAAGAGGGGTCAAGAAGCAGCTGCTGATGTGCTGTGTGAAACTGCAGACCAGTACGATGAGTGGCTGCTACACACCATGGATCTGCCCAGCTCCTCCTCCTTCTGCAAATTGAATGTTCAAAAATGTTCAGATGTGTGTGAAAATCTTATGAAACTTAACTGCTAAGGTCATCAGTCCGTAAGCTTACACACTACTGAACCTAAATTATCCTAAGGACAAACACACACCCATGCCCCAGGGAGGACTCGAACCTCGGCCGGGACCAGCCGCACAGTCCATGACTGCAGCTCCTCAGACCGCTCGGCTAATCCCTCGCTGCACCAATTGAATGACACCTACTTTCTTCTTACTTCTGGACACATGTCATGAGCCATCTCACTTGTTTCACTGGTCGGACACCACCCACAGTCTTTGGTTGCGCAATGAATGGCTGTTGGGCACCATGGACTTGCCCACCCACCCTCCTCCCACTGTTTGAATGACAGCTGCTTTCCTGTGGGGCACTTATCATTAGCCAGCTCTTTTGTTCAATAGGTTACCCACCACCCATGGTGGTGCTGTGATGCAGCGAGCAGCTGATGGACACATTGGATCAGCCAAGTTCGTCCTTCTCCCGCTATTTGAATGATACCTGCTTTATTCTTGCTGCTGGACATCTGTCGTGAGCTAGGTCTGTTGTTCCACAGGTTGGCCATCACAAAAGTCATTTCATTGTCAGATAGTCATTTTTGTTACTGTTTTGTGGAAAAAAAGGCGCTATGGTAGCACAATGAACAGCTGCTGGGTACCCTGGATCCGTCTGGCTTGCCCTCCTACCACTGTTTGAATGACATCTGCTTTCTTTCTGCCACTTGACATACTGTGGTGAGCCATATTTGTTGTGCCACAGTCCAACCGTCACCCACAGTCTATGGTGGCACACATAGCAGCTGCTAGACGCCCTGGATCTGCCCACCCTGCCCCCTCCCACCCTATGAACCACAGCTGCTATCATCTTGCTACTGGATCATAAATGAAAAGCACGAGTTTGCTTTTGTTCTCCAATATTACTTTTATTGTTAAACGGTTTTCAGCTTACAAGGCCATCTTCTGACATTTACATGTCTGAAGATGGCCTTGTAAGCCTAAAACCGTTTAACAATAAAAGTAATATTGTAGAACAAAAGCAAACTCGTGCTTCTCATTTATGATAATGTTGTTCTACCAAGAACCGACGGAAGATTCTGTTAATTTGCTACTGGATACCTGTCGTGATCTACCTTTGTCGTTCCATAGACCAGCCATCATTCAAGGTGCTGTAGTGGTGTGGTGAGTGACTGTTTGATGCCCTGGATGAGACCAGTTAGTCCTCTTCAAAACATCTGAATGATAGCTGCTCTCCTGTTGCTGTGACCCAGCTTTGTTGTCCCACAGTCTGACCACCACCAAAGATGCTATGGTGGTGCAGCCAACGGCTGGTGGGCATCCAGTATCTGCCCAGCTAATGCTCCTCCAGCCATTTGATTTACAGCAGCTTTCCTCTTTCCGCTAGACACCTGTCGTCAGTCGGCTCTGTTATCCACAGGCCAGGGACTGCACACAGTCTTGTGGTGATATGACGTGTGGCTTCTGACACACTGATGTGCCCAGCTCCTTGTCTTCCTCCTACCACCATTTGATTGATATCTGCTCTCCTGTTGTTACTGGACACCTCTAGTGAGCCAGCTTTGTTGTTCCATAGGGCGGCCACCACCCTCGGTGCTGTGGTGGCGAGGAGAGCGGCTGCTGGATGCGCTGGAGCTGCCCAGCTCTTCGTCCTTCCCAAACGTCCGCAAGAGCCAGCTAGTGGTACCGAGGTTGCGGCGTGCAGACCTAGGCGCCATCTTCACCTGCCAAGCGGCCAATAACAACATTAGCCAGCCCGCACAGGCCAGCGTCTCCCTGGACCTCAACTGTGAGTAGCGACAGCGCATCTGCCTATTTGTAGTCTCAGTGAAATTATTTATTAGTTGTGATTTCATACCTTGTAATTCGGGTCCTCTTTTATAACCTAACTAAGTAATCTAGCATTCAGTATTAACCGAGCATAAAACATTATTGGAACTTCAACTGATAGATCTTTGTACCTGGGGAAATGAAAGAGCTACAATAAAATAAACGAAATAAAAATCAGGTTTTGTAACAGTATATAAGTTGTGTCATCCGATAGCAACGTGAACAAATGTGGAGGCCATAGTCGCACAGGTATAAAGAGAAAAAGTTTCTGTCTTAGCAATACTGACAAAGCCTCACATCAAAACAGCAAGGGAATATGACAAATTCGGCAGTGCAGCAGAGCAGTGCAGTGTTCTTCTGAGCATTCACCGTCAGAGTCGGTGAGAAGGTGGCGTAGTATACCTGGTGATGATCTCCTGAAAACGAATTCAACCTATTCTGCAGCTTGTTGTACTGACTGCCACCGCCATAGTCCTCTGCACGACCGGCATGCACGTCCAGTGGTCACTTGGCGTGGCTACTGCCACTTGCAATGGCAGTCCTACACCGAAAATGTTCGTGACATCTGCTAGCGATTCATCTCAGTTCAACGTTATTCTTTAGAAAACAGATGTACTCGGCAAGAAATATAAAAACAGAAATTAAATTATTAATATTTTTATCACTTTCACAGCGCTCAAAGTCACACCTCAAATGTCTCTCGTTGTTGTGTCAGTTGAAAAAAATCAGTACCTATAATTTGATATTGTCGTAAACTATTTGAATGTTGCTAACCACAGCGAACATAAACACACTCTACCTGTGGTGGCAGTCCTCCCACTGTTCTCTTAATTATAGCTGTGGCACACCTGACACCCACTGTGCCAACACTGAAGCGCCAAGTGACAAACGTCAAATAAGAAGTAGTCAGCGTGTCATAATTCCCAAATTTTGCTGCCACATTATGAAGGTTGCCTCTGGGATATTATGCAGTAGTAAGATGCAGTACCTATGCTTTCCTCTTCCTTGTGTGTCAACAGTCTACCACTGTGGATAGTCGTAATAATTCCCTGTAGTCTGTATATAATTGTGATAAAGGACCTTCATCCACTTAGTTTCGCCCACGACATCGACACTATTGTCTAATCGCCCATTGGACACAGATATGGAAATGGAGGCCCTTTTGTTAGTAGAGTCTTAGTACCCTCCCTCCATCATGCACTGTACCGCCACATGCTGATTTGTATATGTGGTACGTAAATGTAGAGCTTTCCATATAATTTCTTCCTTTTGAGAAGTCACCATAGTAAGCTCCTCAGGGAAGGCTCCTTTGTGGACAACAATCGAGAAGCATTGATAACGTCTACCGTTAAACACCGTATTGTTGTTTAATTATTGACATTGGGTTTGTTTCGGACAATCATTAGGATTCGAAATGGAGTTCCAGCATTTCACTCACAAGTATTTTGGCTTTCACAGCTACCTCCGCGCAGTAATTTGTCGCTACAGGGCGGCTTGCACCAAATCTGAGCGTCACACTAGTTGTATTGTACCTCACGTTCATAGACATATAAGACAGTGTTTACAAATAGTTAAACTGAACTGAGCGACTGTGAATAACGGAAAATTAGAAAAGAACAGAAGCCAACCAATTGAGATGCGTTGTTACACAAGAATTCCGAAAATTAAAACAAGAAGCCGTGTTCTCCACGTTATCGGAGAGAAAGGACAATAAAGTAAGCTCAATCTAAAAGAAGAATGATGAAAATCATGATAAGACGCCAAGGAGTAACTTCCATGGTACCTGAGGAACTTGTAGAGGGAAGTACTGTAGGAGAATGGCTCTGAGCACTATGGGACTCAACTGCTGAGGTCATTAGTCCCCTAGAACTTAGAACTAGTTAAACCTAACTAACCTAAGGACATCACAAACATCCACGCCCGAGACAGGATTCGAACCTGCGACCGTAGCGGTCTTGCGGTTCCAGACTGCAGCGCCTTTAACCGCACGGCCACTTCGGCCGGCACCGTAGGCGAAGAGGGAGCTTGATACATGTCCCAGGTCCTTGTAATTAAAGTGCAGCTTCTCACAGAAGTCCAGTGAGGACTATAATTAACGTAGAGCAGCGAAACTTGGTGAATAAGCTAATGAGTTCATTCGGAAGCGAAATACGCTGAAAAAAGTAATTGTAATTTTGCTCACCAGGTGCAAAGCTAGCGCTGTAGAGCATCTCGTCGACGTCTCCAGTTCTGATACTGTGCAAGCGGCAGTTAATAATAAAATCAACGTTATTCCATGTTGATAACGACATTGTTGTGTATATTTTCAGTTAGCAATAAGAGGCTTTATTGCCTAGGCATTCTCCAGTTGAGTTGAAGAAAAAGGAATAATATGAAGACAAGTGAAACGATATAGTTATTAAATATTACAGTGTTCATTGTCCTTGCTGGCCACGGATAAATAGCTAAATCCGCTTTTCAGTCAACTTACTTTTGAATTCGTACATATCGGTACTAACAAACTAGTTCATGACCGTTACACAAATAATTAGCGGAACTTAAGGTTTTGCTAACATATTAAAATGTTAGATTATTCAGTCTCATCTTTGGTGCCTTGGTACTTAATACTGACGAGTCTATGGCGTAAATGGGAACAACATGAGCCTTCCTAGCTTACACAAAGACGTCGTTGCTCTACTAGTATGGCGGCTGTTAATAAGCTCCTACGGATGCGCTTTATCTACACAGATTTATGAGTAGTTCAGCGAATTTGGAATTAATAGTACCGAGTACCTTATCTTGATGGCGACTGTTCGACAAACTGGGCCCAATGAAGCGAAATATGACATTAAATTCTCTCAAGATACAGCCACATCATAACACTGCTCGCTAACTTGGCTGTTGACCACGGAAATGTATTGTCGCTTAACGACCGTAATGAACTGAAAAATGACTTAGGCAAAACATTTACACAGGATAAAATACAAGGTGATTATTAATGATCGAAGCGATTTCACAGATTTATTGTAGCTATTTTATTTAGAAGTGCTCTGTTGTGGACACCTACAGATTCCGCAGACATCTTGGCTGAGGCGCACCTGACACCCACTGTGCCAACACAGAAGAGCCAAGTGACTAATATCAAATAAGAGGGAATCAGAGTGTAATCATTACCAAATTTTGCGTCCAAATTATCAACGCTGTCCCTGGGATCTACATCTACAGCGACATACACACTCCACAATCCACCGTAGTGTTTGTTTCTGACGGTACTTCGTTCCACAACTAGCATCTTCTCTCCCTGTTCCAGTCCCATACAGAACGAGGGAAAAATGACTGCCTATATGCCTCTGTACGAGCCTCAATCTCTTTTATCTTATCGTTGTGGTCTTTCCGTGAAATATAAGTTGGCGGCAGTAAAATTGTACTCCAGTCAGCCTCAAATGTTGGTTCTCTAAATGCAGTATTCAAACATTACGGGATTCTTTTTCCTATTCATCTGCATTAATTTACATTTATCTACATTTAGAGTTAGCTGCAATTCCACACACCAATCACAAATACTGTCCAAGTCATCCTGTATCCTCCTACAGTCACTCATCGACGACACCTTCACGTACACCACAGCATCATCAGCAAACAGCCGCACATTGCTATCCACTCTATCCAAAATATCATTTACGTAGATAGGAAACAACAGCGGACCCACCACACTTCCCTGGGGCACTCGAGATGATACCCTCACCTCCGATGAACACTCACCACCGAGGACAATGTACTGGGTTCTATTACTTAAGAAGTCTTCCAGCCACTCACATATTTGGGAACCAGGCCCATATGCCCGTACCTTAGTTAGGAGTCTGTAGTGGGGCACCGAGTCAAACGCTTTCCGGAAGTCAAGGAATATGGCATCCGTCTGATACCCTTCATCCATGGTTCGCAAGATATCATGTGAAAAGAGGGCAAGTGGCGTTCCGCAGGAGCGATGCTTTCTAAAGCCGTGCTGATGCATAGACAGCAACTTCTCTGCCTCAAAGAAATTCATTATATTTGAACTGAGAATATGTTCGATAATGAAATAATAAGTTTCAATACTTCTGCTTTCCACTTCGTTGTATGTCAACAGCGTACTGACGTGTGTAGTGGTAATGATTCCTCGTAGTTCCGGTAGGTTTGTTGCCATACGAGGCGTAAACACTGAGTTTTTCACATAACCCCAAGCACAAAAAATATCGTGGGGTAGGATCGGCAGAGTCTGGAGGCTATGACATGTATTGATGATCATCAACCCCACCATGACCAATTCACCAGTTTCTTAATTCTCTGATTAAGAAGTCACAAACATCATAATGTAAATGTGGTGGAGCGCCATCCTGTTGAGAGTCCACACTGTCGGTCTCCAGATGTGACATATGCCGATTTTTTAACGTGTCCAGACACACGTGTTCTGTAATGGTCTTTTAGCAGTAAATAAAAGCATCGCAAACTTCAAATTGTTAGACTGCACACTACACATTATCTTCTGGTGCTGCAGGATAACATGGGAATTCTCTGTCGCCCGGATTCGCACGTTGTGCGTTTTTCACTGCGCCTTTCACAAAAAAAGTTGCATCATCACTGAAGGTGAATTTCTCAAAAAACCTATCTTTCGAATAAGCTGTTGCAACTCTGCCAAAAATTCAAAGCGTCTGACTTTATCATCGGAATCTAGGCTTTTAGCAATTTCAAGCGATAAGACTTCTGCTTCAGTCGTTGCATTAAAATCTTCCTAACGTTCTGATGTGGTGTGTTCAGTTCTCTACTTACTGTGTTAGTCGACTTCTGCATGGTACGTACAAAACGAGCATGTATTCGGTCAACCGCTTCTTCACTCATTGCCGGTTGACCCGCCGACATGCCTTGCAGAGGCGTCTTCAAATCTTGACCTGGGAATAACATCGCCTAATGGAGTTGGTAGCTCGTGGATATTATTTCAATTCCGTTCTGAAGTCCCGTTGGTGACAGACTGATGCGAAAGCAGTACAAGCACGAAACATAGGCTTTTATGGAGCCTATCGCCATGTTGGCTAATATCTCACTGCTGCACTCTTGTGACGGAGTGCGACTGCAAACCAAAAAATTTTTTGGTCATTTTTACATGTGTGTTGAGTTTTATGACAATATGTAATTTAATGTTGCTACAATGAATTTATGACGCTGCCTCAACCATTTATAATAACCTAGTCCCACAGAAAACGCTACAATGAACAATGTTAGAGTATTATTCAAGATTTCGGAATTCTTGTTATGGAGACATGATAACGTAAATTAAATTCAGAGGAATACCACTAGGATCGTATAGATCGGTATTATCCTCACAAAAGTGAAACAGAAGTGCTCCAGAAATGAAAACGAGAATCCTTAGAAGAAAGGCAGCATCGTCGTCGCTAAATCGTGTTGAGAGAGAACCGATATTGGAAGAAGAATATGTGAGACAGTCTTCTGTTGCTGTCCTATATATCACATAGTTGTCATGAAAATACGATAAGAGATTAGAGAGCCTGCAGAGACAAATTGACATTCCCTTTCTGCTCTCTCGGTATCCGACGAAATAGTACAGGAAGTTGCTGATACTGCTATGAAATACTCTCCACTACGCCACATACATTGGCCTTGGGAGTAATAAGTAGATTTAATCGTAGCACCCCGGAAACTCTTCTTACAGGATTATATTTGTGTAGGCTCCAGAAAATTTCAGTCGATTATTCTTTACTGAGTTCCACGCGTATTCTCCAAAGTAATAGTACTTCACACAACCTAGAATGTATTCCTCAGAATCATCTAAACATTTGATATACACTCCTGGGAATGGAAAAAAGAACACATTGACACCGGTGTGTCAGACCCACCATACTTGCTCCGGACACTGCGAGAGGGCTGTACAAGCAATGATCACACGCACGGCACAGCGGACACACCAGGAACCGCGGTGTTGGCCGTCGAATGGCGCTAGCTGCGCACCATTTGTGCACCGCCGCCGTCAGTGTCAGCCAGTTTGCCGTGGCATACGGAGCTCCATCGCAGTCTTTAACACTGGTAGCATGCCGCGACAGCGTGGACGTGAACCGTATGTGCAGTTGACGGACTTTGAGCGAGGGCGTATAGTGGGCATGCGGGAGGCCGGGTGGACGTACCGCCGAATTGCTCAACACGTGGGGCGTGAGGTCTCCACAGTACATCGATGTTGTCGCCAGTGGTCGGCGGAAGGTGCACGTGTCCGTCGACCTGGGACCGGACTGCAGCGACGCACGGATGCACGCCAAGACCGTAGGATCCTACGCAGTGCTGTAGGGGACCGCACCGCCACTTCCCAGCAAATTAGGGACACTGTTGCTCCTGGGGTATCGGCGAGGACCATTCGCAACCGTCTCCATGAAGCTGGGCTACGGTCCCGCACACCGTTACGCCGTCTTTCGCTCACGCCCCAACATTGTGCAGCCCACCTCCAGTGGTGTCGCGACAGGCGTGAATGGAGGGACGAATGGAGACGTGTCGTCTTCAGCGATGAGAGTCGCTTCTGCCTTGGTGCCAATGATGGTCGTATGCGTGTTTGGCGCCGTGCAGGTGAGCGCCACAATCAGGACTGCATACGACCGAGGCACACAGGCCCAACACCCGGCATCATGGTGTGGGGAGCGATCTCCTACACTGGCCATACACCACTGGTGATCGTCGAGGGGACACTGAATAGTGCACGGTACATCCAAACCGTCATCGAACCCATCGTTCTACCATTCCTAGACCGGCAAGGGAACTTGCTGTTCCAACAGGACAATGCACGTCCGCATGTATCCCGTGCCACCCAACGTGCTCTAGAAGGTGTAAGTCAACTACCCTGGCCAGCAAGATCTCCGGATCTGTCCCCCATTGAGCATGTTTGGGACTGGATGAAGCGTCGTCTCACGCGGTCTGCACGTCCAGCACGAACGCTGGTCCAACTGAGGCGCCAGGTGGAAATGGCATGGCAAGCCGTTCCACAGGACTACATCCAGCATCTCTACGATCGTCTCCATGGGAGAATAGCAGCCTGCATTGCTGCGAAAGGTGGATATACACTGTACTAGTGCCAACATTGTGCATGCTCTGTTGCCTGTGTCCATGTGCCTGTGGTTCTGTCAGTGCGATCATGTGATGTATCTGACCCCAGGAATGTGTCAATAAAGTTTCCCCTTCCTGGGACAATGAATTCACGGTGTTCTTATTTCAATTTCCAGGAGTGTATGAAGGAGAATACATCGGCGGAAATAGTCTGTATTTATAGCTCAGCGAGCAGAAAATACAGCGAGACTACATCAACAGTTGCGTTTTGTTCTAGTGCATTCCTTTAACAGCTCTTATGAAGTGCTTTTCTCTATTTTTAGAATGCACGTGAAGTGTCACTAAGAAAGCGCTTTTTTTTTTATCGCGTTTACGAGCAATGTACGTATTGCAGTGTGTATTGTGACTGCACTGGCAGGCAGCTGGAGAATTTTTATGGAAAGCTTTTACTGCGAATCGAAACGATAACGTTTTCTCGGACTCTGCACTTCATAAAAACCTCGAAACAACTCTATTTAGCTGCTTTTACGTTAATGGCTTCCTCTGAAAAATGAATCCCGTTCGTATATGGAACTGAATTGTTCACATCACTACGAGGATTCTGTAAGCCCTCGTGACTTTCGTTAAAAATGTCATCATCACAGTCATGTAAATGACAAGAGGCGCCTTTTTAATAATACGTAATATCATATTCGACCCTTAATTCAAAGACCAGTGTGATTGTAGTAGACAGGACACTACTTTAACTTTTCATATAATACCTAACGATACCGATTCGTGAACTCAAGTTTCAACATTATGGAATACAAGCGATCCGTTCAAAAACTGACACACAAAGAAATTTGAACACAGACTAATAATGTACAGTCGTATTGGGTGTTATGCTATTGTGAGTGTTCTATTATTAAACAGGTTTTTCAGAGAAACTTGATGTTGTGACGGCATAATACTTGATCCATAAAATTGTGGAAACTCAGCAACAACCAAACATCGTCTGCTGCAAATATTTCGCCCGTTAACCGTTCGGGCATCTCCGATGATGGCTGATCGGTTTACAGCCGAAGTTTTAATGGCAGGTAAAGTTTTATTACGACTTAATTTTCGCATTTTAATGGATTAGTTTTAGTAGAGATGGCTGTCATTCCCTATTCCACGTATTTCATTAAGTTATTTTATTTCTGCAAAATTTTGGGAAGTATGACGTCACCAGGCAGAAATATAAAGGAAAAAGCTTTTAACGTATATTTGCATAAATTGCAGTTTATTATTCTCAGTATGTGGTGGTGACAGCCTGTTTAGAAAGCGAAATCTACCACGTTTGAGACAGCGATACCATAACTTGCTGATTTGTTGTTGACACAGCAATGTACGTAAATACATAGCCTTCTAATCACAATTAGCTGTGTTGTGGCATGGTTTCCTTTATCGTTACTGTGGACAGCCATTCATAGAGGCTTACAATGTCGAGAAAAGGTCAGTATGCATCAAGAAGACACATAATTCTGATAAACAAAATGATTAATATTTGCATTTTCTCAGATGTGGGATGCATCTCTTTCTTCATAATGTTCAAATGTGTGTGAATTCCTAAAAAACCACACTGCTGTCATCGACCCCTAGACGTACACACTACTTAAACTAACTTATTAAAAGAACGACACACATACCCATGCCCAAGGGAGGACTCGAACCTCCGGCGGGAGGGGCCGCGCAATCCGCGACATTGCGACTCAAACCGCGCGGTCACTCCACCCGGATCTCTTTCTTCGAGGGCAGTCTGTAGCACAAAGCGGGACTTACAAACTTTACATTACAGTATGTGTATATTTGTGCACACATCTAACTCTTTCGAGTTAACTATTCCTTAAGACCTCTCGATGTTTTCTATCAACGGAACACTTCTTTTCACCTAGTTGTACTATAATATCAATAATTCCACGTTTTAATTGTGTTCCTCTTCATTAATTATCGAAACCGTCCATCTAATCTTCATAGTTCATCTGTAACAATACGTTTCCATGGCTTCTATTCCGTTCTTGTCTGTACTCTATATCGTGCTCTTCTTGTTTCCATCTCCGTCTTCACTATAGAATAAAACTTCCATCAGTATTCGAGTTGGCGCCTATTTTCGATATAAACATTCCTTACCAGTATGAAAAATGTATTCCTTTCACTTCTGTCGACGTCAGGTATTTTGCTGCTCAAATCTTAGAATTTTTCCGCCTACTTTTGTGTCTCGTTTATTAATCTAACGATTTCAGCAACACCTGATTTAATGCATCAATTATATGTAGCCGGCCGGGGTGGCCGAGCGGTTCTAAGCGCTACAGTCTGGAACCGCGCGACCGCTCCATCGCAGGTTCGAATCCTGCCTCGGGCATGTATGTGTGTGATGTCCTTAGGTTGGTTAGGTTTAAGTAGTTCTAAGTTCTAGGGGACTGATGACCTGAGAAGTTAAGTCCCATGGTGCTCAGAGCCATTTGAACCATTTTTTGAATTATATGTAGACTTTTTCCTAATCCTCTCTAATCAAATTGTGTGTGAATGGAATATCATGTCAGATGTGCGACTCGATTCGTAACTTGCTGTCGGAAATGTCAGAATTTGTAGTAACTGGCAGCATGTCACAGAGTGGCTGTCCTCCACGAAATGTCATAGGTCCACTGCTATTCCTGTCTACATAGAAGGTGTATTGACAGTCTGACCACCTGTCTTACGTTTTATGTAGATGGTGCTGTCGTTTACCGTCTAGTAAAATCGTCAGCCCATCAATAAGAATCACCCAATGCTTTTGAGAAGACATTTGTATGGTGCAAAAGTGGCAATTGATCCTAAACAATATAAAGTGTGAGGTCCTCCACATGAGTATTAAAAAGGATTCCGTTAAATTTGGGGTCCACTATAAATAAGACAGATTCAAAAGTTGTGGATTCAACTAATTAGCTTGAGATTACGAAAATGAATAATTGAAACTGGAACTGTCACACAGAAAACGTTGTGGGGAAAGCGATCCTTAGGCTATCGGTCTTGGTCGGTAGAAAACTTGTAAGATGCAGAAATCTACTAAAGAGAGAGGCTACACTAAGCTTGTCCGTTTTCTTCTGGAGTATCGCTGGGACGAATGGGATAATTACCAGGCAGAATTGACGGAGGACGTCGGAAAAGCTGAAAAAAAAAGGCAGATCGTTTAGTATTAACGAGTATTAGGGGACAGAGTGCCACGGATATAATACGCAAAGCTGGGGTGACAGTCATTAAAACAAATGGGGTTTTCGTTGCGGCGAAATCTAGTCACGAAATTTCAGTCAACAGCTTTTCCTCCGAATCCGAAAGTATACACTACTGGCCATTAAAACTGCTACACCAAGATGACATGCAGATGATAAACGGGTATTCATTGGACAAATATGCGCTGGCCGCGGTGGCCGTGCGGTTCTGGCGCTGCAGTCCGCAACCGCAGGACTGCTATGGTCGCAGGTTCGAATCCTGCCTCGGGCATGGGTGTGTGTGATGTCCTTAGGTTAGTTAGGTTTAAGTAGTTCTAAGTTCTAGGGGACATATGACCTAAGATGTTGAGTCCCATAGTGCTCAGAGCCATTCGAACCATTGGACAAATATATTATACTGGAACTGACATGTGATTACATTTTCACGCAATTTGGGTGCATAGATCCTGAGAAATCAGTACACCGAACAACCAACTCTGGCCGTAATAACGGCCTTGATACGCCTGGGCATTGAGTCAAACAGAGCTTGGATGGCGTGTATAGGTACAGCTGTCCATGCAGCTTCAACACGATACCACAGTTCATCAAGAGTAGTGACTGTCGTATTGTGACGAGCCATTTGCTCGCCCACCATTGACCAGACGTTTTCAATTGGTGAGAGACCTGGAGAATGTGCTGGCCAGGGCAGCAGTCGAACATTTTCTGTATCCAGAAAGGCCCGTACAGCACCTACAACATGCGGTCGTCCATTATCCTGCTGAAATGTAAGGTTTCGGAGGGATCGAATGAACGGTAGAACCACGGGTCGTAACACATCTGAAATGTAACATCCACTGTTCAAAGTGCCGTCAATTCGAACAAGAGGTGACCGAGACGTGTAACGAATGGTACAGCATACCATCACGCTGGATGATACGCCAGTATGGCGATGACGAATACACGCTTCCAATGTGCGTTCACCGCGATGTAGGCAAACACGGATGCGACCATCATGATGCTGTAAACAAAACCTGGGTTCATCCGAAAAGATGACGTTTTGCCATTCGTGCACTCAGGTTCGTTGTTGAGTACACCATCGCAGGCGCTCCTGTCTGTGATGCAGCGTCAAGGGTATCCGCAGCCATAGTCTCCGAGCTGATAGTCCGTGTTGCTGCAAACGTCGTCGAAGTGTTCGTACAGATGGTTGTTGTCTTGCAAACGTCCCCTTCTGTTGGCTCCGGGATCGAGACGTGGCTACACGATCCATTACAGCCATGCGGATAAGATGCCTGTCATCGCGACTGCTAGTGATACGAGGCCGTTGGGATCCAGCACGGCGTCCCGTATTACCCTCCTGAACCCACCGATTCCATATTCTGCTAACAGTCATTGGATCTCGACCAACACGAGCAGCAATGTCACGATACGATAAACCACAATCGCGATAGGCTACAATATGACCTTTATCAAAGTCGGAAGCGTGATGATACGCTTTTCTCATCTTTACACGAGGCATCACAACAACGTTTCACCAGGCAATGCCGGTCAACTGCTGTTTGTATATGAGAAATCGGTTGGAAACTTTCCTCATGTAAGCACGTTGTAGGTGTCGCCACCGGCGCCATCCTTGTGTGAATGCTCTGAAAAAGCTAATCATTTGCATATCATAGCGTCTTCTTCCTGTCGGTTAAATGTCGAGTCTGTAGCACGTCATCTTCGTGGTGTAGCAATTTTAATGGCTAGTAGTGTAAGAATGACCCAATGGACAGAGCGAGAAATGACCATTGGAATAAGCTAAATCACAGATCACACGGGAAGATCAGGGTGTTCATTTTTCAAACGTTCCCTTCGAAATTGGAACGGTCGAAACATTGTTGTAAAGTGTTTGTGTGAAGGACTTAAACGAGAATTACAAGGTAGCCATGTAGACGTAATATGTAGGTACAAAACGTATGAGCTGCAAAGAATGTACCAAGGGAAATAGGAGCCACAGTTGTTTGACTCAGCGGGACACACTTTGGCTCACAGTCGGAGGACGCACCCTCTGGGTAAGTGGGCGGGTTCAACTGTCAAAGTAGTGGACGCGGTGCCTTGGTTGTGGGCAGCAGAGACGGGAGCTGGCGCGGCTCGTGTGCCCTTAGAGGCTGCCTTTGTACGCCGCCGCCGCCGCCGCCGCCGCCGCCTTGCCTGGCGCACAGGTAGATGCAGCGCTGTTGGTGCAGCAGGCAGTGCAGCGTGCAGCTGCTGCGGTGGGGGCCACCCTCCGTGGCTTGCAGTCTGCACCTCTGTGCTGTCAGAAGCGCGGGCCCCTCTGACGTGCTCTATCTGCCTCGAAGCAAAAGGGTCGAGTCAAGTGCATTCAAATGAAGAGAGATGGCTTGACAGAATGGCGTGTGGCGGTTGCTGAAGGACCCCAGTGTTTTGCGAAAGTTCGCAGCGTTTTCACTCTCGAGCCTCTGGGTATACCAATACGACCACCTTGAACACAGAACGCAGCGTTTCCACGTATTAATCGACGTAAGTTTTCATAAACCGATATATACTGGACTGATTTCAACCAAACTGGGTACATGTATCACTGTCTGGAAAGAATCGCTGTTGGGATAAGAAAGACCTACGTACCACTGGGCTTGGATTGTGTTCTTCTCATCATCAATTCATCGTCATTGACACACAAGTCGCAGAAGTGGCTCTAATAAAATGACTTGCACGAGGCAGCCGAGCAACACTAGCTGGGGTCTCCCGGCCTGTAATGTCATACGCTCAATTCATTTCATCTGGTATCTCAAAAGGAGAGCACTGAGCGACTTGCAGCAAACTTTACACAAAATTTCATAACTTTGCAAAAATATCTCTCCGACAACCCCACAAAATGATGAAAGGAAAACAATTTATCGCTTACGATATTTACGCCGTTCATCCATGAAACATAACATTATACTTTTCTTCTTCTTTACTACTAATAGTTTTCACGATGCATTTTGCTAACATTATTCTCATATACCAATCAAAGTAATAGCAAAATTACATACTTGTACAACATAATAAATCAGGATTAATCAAAATATTTCACCAGGTGAACATCCGCAACTGAGGAAATTACTATAAATAAAAAGAAAAATGCTTCAATTACCAGTAATTTCTTATTATTGCACGATCGCTTTCGAAGCATAAAGCTTTAGCATCAAGTGCCAATAATAATTTCAGAAAATTAAATGTGTTGCGCTAGAGCCAGTCAAACGTAGTCACACCCACAGCAAACTGACTGGCCCGTTTCCATAATTGATTTGTGGCACCTAAAGATGAAGGTTTTGGCTTCGAAACCGATCGTACAACAATTTTAAAATTGCTGGCAACTGAAGCGGATCTTGCATTGTTTTCTTGATTTATCAGTCTTCTGCCGTGCTAACCTCTTTTTCTCGGAATAGCACTTGCAACATACGTCCTCAATTATTTGCTGAACGTATTCCAAAACTTCCCCTAAAGTTTCTACACTCTAAAGCTCCTTCTAGTACCACTGAACTTTTTCCGTGATGTCTTAACACATGTCTTCGTATTCTAGCCCTTCTTCTTGTTAGTGTTTTCCATATATTCCTTTCCTCGACGATTCTTCAGATAACCCCCTCATTGCATAACTCATCAGTCCTTCTAAGGTTCAGTATTCTTCTGTAGCATCATGTCTGCATGCTTTGATTCTTTTATGTTCTGTTTCCAAAAAAATGGTTCAAATGGCTATGAGCACTATGGGACTTAACATCTTAGGTCATCAGTCCCATAGAACTTAGAACTACTTAAACCTAACTAACCTAAGGACATCACACACATCCATGCCCGAGGCAGGATTCGAACCTGCGACCGTAGCAGTCCCGCGGTTCCGGACTAAAGCACCTAGAACTGCACGGCCACCGCGGCCGGCTGTTTCCAAAAGTCCATTTTTCACTACCATAAAACGCTGTTTTCCACACGTATATTCTCATAAATTTCTTCCTCAAATTAAAGCCTACGTTTGGTATTAGTAGACTTATCTTGCCTGAAATGCACTTTTGCCAGTGCTAGTCTGCTTTTGATGTTCTCCTTGCTCCGTCCGACATGGGTTATTTTGCTATTTAAGTTGCAGATTTCCTTAACTTCATCTACATAATGATCACCGATCGTGATGTTAAGTTCTCGCTTTTCTCATTTCTGAAACTTCTTATTACTTTCGCCTTTCTTCGATTTACTCCCAATCCATATTCTGTACTCATTGGACTGTTAATTCCATTTATTAGACCGTGCACATTGTTCTTGGTCTCCCACTCCTATTGTCCCCTCTTGGCTCTTTTTCATGTTGTATATAATCCCCTTTCCTGTAGCTTACTGTGGTATCAACGTACGATACCGCACTTTTTAGGGGTTGCAGTTATCGACCACGGTCCGTTTTAGTATCGTTGGACCCGTGAGTCGAGACCAGCGCCGCTAGCGCCGCTCTGCGGCTTGTATCAAGTTTCTAGCGAGCTCTCGGCCACTCTTGATCGGTACGTCAAGTAGTAAAGCAGCATAGCCTTCAGCTGATAGGAAGCAACCTCTAACAAGGCGCTATCAGTTTATAATTATATGTATACAGCCAAGAAGAATCCCTTACAACCATTTAAGTACAATATATATCAATTTTTACCAACGATTTCTAATTATTTTAGTTGTTGCAGATCCAGACCATGCAGCCACCACCTTATCGACGTTAGTGAAAAAACCTGCTGTGATTTATATGTTTCTATTTAGCATTCGCCACCAGTCAACACTGGCGACGACTCGTTCGTAGTCGTCATAACACTTACCCCAGCTTTTCGCAAGATATCGAACATGCTGCACCATTTTGTATTGTTGAACGGTTTTTCCAGGTCGACAAATCCTATGGACATGTCTTGATTTTTAGCCTTCCTTCCATTGTCAACAGCAACGTCAGATCTGCCTCTCTCGTGCCTTTATCTTGCCTAAAGCCAAACTGACGCCCATCTAACACGTCCTCAGTTTTCTTATCCATTCATCTGTATATTATCCTTGTCAGCAGCTTCGATGCATGAGCTGATAAACTCATTGCGCAATACTTCTCGCACCTGTCGGATCTTGCAACCTTAAGAATTATGTGGAAGATGTTTTTCCGAAAGTCATATGGTATATCGCCAGACTCATACATTCAACATACCATGGTGAATAGCCATTTTCTTGCCACTTCCACCAATGTTTTTAGAGATTATAATGGAGTGTCGTATATCCCTTTTGTCTTATTCGGTTTTAAGTGCTACAAACTTATTTTAAATTCCGATTCTATTACTGCACCCCCTATGTCTTCTATGTCGACTCTTGTTTCTGCTTCTATCGCGTCATCAGACGTCTTCACCCTAGTAGACGCATTCTGTGTGCTCTTTCCCCCTATGTGCTCTATCCTCTGTATTTAACAGAGGAGTTCCCATTGCACTCTTGATGTTACCACCCTTGCTTTTAATTTCACCGAAGGTTGTTTTGAATTTTCTACACGGTGTTTACGAATTGTTGTTACGTACTTCTAGAGGTTGTAGAGGGGACGTAGGGATTGAGTTTTACATAGGAGCCCATGTCCGGAAATGGTTAGTTTCTACGAAGGTTATTCGGAAATTAAGGAACGATCGGTCACGAAGTGGAAACCACAGTGAAAATCCGATGAAGTTTTAAACAGGTGTGTTGGGCAGTGTCTCTGTATGCCCGTCGATAGCGTTACGTCATTCTTTTCAGTTCTGAGCACACAAGGAGCACATAAACATATCTACAACAATAGTGTCTTCCACCAAGTACGATGGTCTGGTGAGAAATTTCGCCTCAAGCTATGCAGCCGATATTACATAATAATTGTGCGTTTTCTTCTTCAAGACATTTCTCAGCCGCATTCTGCAGGGACAATGAAGATGCTCCTGCATCGTTTTCAATTGGAAATGTTTGATTACCCACAATACAGCCCGTAATTGTCTCAATCTGAGTTTCATCTCTGCTCACATGAACCGCTGACTATGAAGACAACATTTTGGCGCAGACAACGAGCTGTAGGCGAGCGTAGAGAATTGGAGGAAAGCAATGGCGGCTGCCTTTTATAAAGAGGGTATTGGAACCTTGGTAGAACGCTACTACAAACGTTTAAGTTGGATCTGCGACTGTGGAGATAAGTAGCTGGAAGTTGTAGCTAACTGTTGCAAATAAAACACTTTTGATTTTCACTGTGGTTTCCATTTCGCAACCTATCGTTCCTTACTTTCCGAATAGCCCTCGTACGTTACAAGAAAAACAATAGCTAATAAGTCACGCACTACAAGTTTCTTATTCACTTCGCCTTTTATGATGGGCTACCCACATTAACGAATGGTACGATGACACGTTGTCCAACTGCCTTGCTTTCAAGCTTCTTGGTGATGTGTCATTTGACGTTACGGTGACTAGCACTGCAATAACAGGATGCCTGCCTTTACGTTCGCAGAGTACACTGATATGCTGTTAATTTACGGTGAAGGTCGCCGTAATCGCAAAGAAGCTCAACGTCTGTACGATGATTTCTTTCCAAATCGTGTGACTCCATCTCATCCCGTGTCTGCCAGAGTAGAACAACGGTTGCGGAAAAGTGGGAAAGTCACAAGCGATAGAGGAAGCTGTGGTGCTCCAAAGAGGCTACGCACTGTCGAATTGGAAGAGAAAGTGCTTCATGAAGCTGAAGAGAACCGAGCCACTGTACGTCCCTTGCATGTGTCTCACTCGTCTGTCTGACGTGTTCTGCATGAACAGCAACTCCACACATGTCACCCTCAGATGGTACTCACTATGTTCCCGGCAGACATTTTCTGTGCCATGTGTCAATTGCTGTATTTGGTTTTTACAAAGTCGGGTGCATTTTCCTCATTTTCCATAGAGAATATTGTTCACCGACGAGACGTGTTTCGGCACTGAAATAGCCACATTTGGGATCAAGAAAACCTGAAAGCCATTTGTACACTAAAATTTCAGCACAGATTCGGTGTTAATAGCTGGACAGGTACAGGCAAGGGTCATGTGGTTGGATCGTACATACTTTCTCCCCACCAAACGGGTGCCAGGTACGTGACATTTCTGCAACAAGAGCTGTCGGAGTTTTTCGAAGATGTGCCACTGGACATTAGCCAAGAATTGTGTTTCCAACGGAGCGGCAGTACATTTTGCAGTGCGCGTCAGAAACAATCTGAATGGAGTCGGCAGGGACAGGGGGATCCATCAACGTGGATCACATGATTTGTCACAAAGGTCGACAAAATTTAACTCCTGGGGACTTCTACGTATGAGTATACTTGAAGGGTCTTGGCCGCGCGCTATTAGCCGAGCGGTCTAAGGTGCTGCAGTCATGGACTATGCGGCTGGTCCTGGCGGAGGTTCGACTCCTCCCTCGGGCATAGGTATGTGTGTTTTTGTCCTTAGGATAATTTAGGTTAAGTAGTGTTTAAGCTTAGGGACTGATGACCTTATCAGTTAAGTCCCATAAGATTTCCACACATTTGAACATTTTTTTGAAGAGTCTTGTTCACGAGACTCTGTCAAGTCGGAGGGACATCTGTTGCACGGATCGCTGCTGTCTAAGAGGTGATTAAGCATAAACTATGCATATTGGAAAGAGTTTAGGCAAATTTACTGCGTACATACACATTGTGCATCGAACTTGGCGGTCGTCATACCGAACAGCTGTTGTAATATCGAAGTAAATAGGAGTGAAACTTGCACAACTTGATTTCCTTGTAACATGGAAACGAATCGTTTACGAAACTGAGTTCCTAAGTAAAACTTGATATACTAAGTCCTCTCTACAATCTAAGTGTGTAACATGAACTGTGAAACACCCTGTACATGCTCTGTCAGTCCTCCCGACGGTCATTTCATTTCCTATTTCTTCTCATTTTTCATGCATCGACTTCGCCTTAGCTTCCCTGGACTTCGAGTTTATTTCAGTTCTAAGCGACGCATATTTCTGTATTCCTGTATATCCCTTAAAATTTTTGTTCTTCTTTCTTTCATCGATCAACTGAAGCATTACTTCTGTTAGCCATGGTATCTCCGCAGTTACATTCGTTGTACCTGTTTCTTTCTTTCGATCCTCTGTGACTGCCCTTGTTAGTAACGTCCGTTCCTCTCTGACTAAACTGCCTAGTGAGCTATTCATTCTCACAGTATCTATAGTCTCAGTGAATTTCAAGCGTACGTCTTCATTCATTAGCACTTCCGTATCCAAATCTTTGTGGATTGATTGTCCGTGACGAGTCACTTAAACTTCAGCCTACACTTCATCACAAGTAAATTGTGACCTGTGTCTATATCTGCTCATGGGTACGCCTTGCAGTCCAGTACCTGATTTCGGAGTCCGCCTAGACATGGTGTAACATAACTGAAATATTCCTGTATCTTCATGTCTTTTAGAAGTATACCTTCTCGTGATCCTTGAACAGAGTATTCGCCATTACTAGATGAAGTGGGGACCGAAGACTTCTGTCGTAAGAAGTCACCCTCATTTGCCAATGGTGTTGTCAAAATGGCGCAGGAACGGACAGAGGTTCAGACACTTTGTGTCTCTTAGGGAGGGGAACTGCCCATTAATGTTGGAAGAGTCAGAAGTGATCAACGGTATGAGAACGCAGAAGGCAATGGAAACCACTACATTATAGACACTTAACTTGTAAAATCTGGAAACGGAAATGATAAGCCTTAAAGTAGATATACTGGGTGTCAGTGAGGTGAAATGGAAAGAAGACAAGAATTTTCGGTTAGATGAGTATAGGAAAAAATCAACATCATCGAAAAATGGTATAATGGGAGTAAGGTTCGTTATGAATCAGGAGGTAGGACAGAGAGTAAGTTTCTGTGAACAGTTGACTGCTGCGTTTGTTCTCTTCGGAGTTGACAGCAAAACAACACCGACAACATTAGTACAAGCCGGCCAGAGTGGCCGAGCGTTTCTAGGCGCTACAGTCTGGAATCGTGCCACCCCTACGGTCTCAGGTTCGAATCCTGCCTCGGGTACGGATGTTTGTGATGTCTTTAGGTTACTTAGGTTTAAGTAGTTCTAAGTTCTAGGAGACTGGTGACCTCAGAAGTTAACTCCCACAGTGCTCAGAGCCATTTGACCCATTTGAACATTAGTTCAGGAAAACATGCGCAAGTCCCTCGCAGAACACTAAGAGACAGAGAAAGGATATGAGGGTATTGAACGGGAAATTCAGTACGTAATGGGAGATGAAAATCTAAAAGGTATGGCGGATCTGAATGTGATTATTGGGGGAGAAATAGATGAAGTAGCTAAGGGAGAATATGAGATTGGTTGTAGGAATCGCTTTTCGTTTCACTTATCACATTTTCCATCTGTGACAGGGAATTGATAACGCGAAAATTTACTTACACTAAATCTTACGTCACACTATAACTGACTGCGTAAGTAAATCATAGACTTAAGAAAACAAGTGCACACCAGCTACAGTAGGAGCACTGCCTTGCTGAATGCAACATTCAGCTTGAGGGCAACTTTACTTACTTTTTGCGATCATAAGTGTTACATTACTCTTACGCGCTAAAATATTAAATAAACAAGGCCAGTTGAAGTTAAAATCTTCTGGCTTATTAGGGCGCTTCATATTTCCTCTAAAATAATCGACTTTTCGATCCCTCTGCTGGGATCTTCCTCAGGATCTTCCGGTGTTCATTACAGCTAGTGTTCTAACAGTAGTGAACACCGGAAGATCCTGAGGAAGATACCAGCACAGGGATCGAAACGTCGATTATTTTAGAGGAAATCTGACGCAGCCTATTAGCCCAGAAGATTTTAACTTCAGTGAAAACGGTCACGACAGCTTGCAGACTTACATACAAGGTGTCACTTTCTCATGTCACAATTGTCATGAGCAACTTCGTGGTAAGATTTAGCTTTTTGGGAGGAGCTGGTCATTTCGTCCGTATTACGTGCTAGAATCATTTGTTAGAAGAAAATATGATCTGTTGACTGTTTCCAATGGAAAACAAAGTTAAAATTTACTGTTTGAATGTTTATGGCATCATGAAACAGCCTTCATCTTCCTATGGCTCTTGATCGGTCCGACAACTGACTTCAGTAATCTTCTGTAGCTGAAATTGCAGCTGCAGAAGTTAAAAGCATCAATGAATCAGACAAGCAGTCGGAAATTTATAGAAGAGGAATCTTTTGATCCAGTGATTTGGGGGGTACTTGGGAGAAGTTAACGCCTGTAGATCTGAATAGGACCTTAACACCACTCCTTCCGACGCCATATCTCACAGTTTCTTCAATGAGTGTGTTACTGTTGTCTGTATTCATAAAAAAGGATGAAACATCTTTTTAATGATTTTGACTCTGGAGTCAGCATATGCTCATGGTAACTAGTGCGTATCATGTAAACTAGTCTAGTTTATGAAAGTTCCTGGCAGATTAAAACTCTGTACCGACCGAGACTCGAACTCGGGACCTTTGCCTTTCGCGGACCAAATGGAAGGCTGCGAGGACACGCCGAGAGTCGTGCTTGGGTAGCACACCAGGATACCGTACGCTCTTTTCAAATTATGTACGCAGTGTTTTCGTTAACCCCCCACTCAGCTGGGGAGTGCCAAGCTGCGGTTAATGTTCTGTGCTGCATCATACTTACGGCTGAACGTGCTGCCTTGTCAGCGATGTTAGAAGGAAGAGACAGGCTACTTCAGGGATTGCTGTTTTCCTTGAGGCACTAGCGATGCAGAATGCCTCCGTTGCAGATACCCTTCAAAGGCACTGTTGTAAATATCAGATAACGATGGCGAAATACCAAATCGAACCATTTACGGTTTTTGAAGAACTTTTTTATCTGGAATTGCGTTAGTGATTTACGTTTTTATTTATTCCTTGTTTACTCTTTGAATGCCACCTTTGTTGTTGTAACACTCAGTTAATAGAACTATCATTTGCACACTTTTCCTAAATGTAATCTTGTAAAATAAAAAAATAAATAAAAAAATAAAAAAAGATGGTTGAGCACATGCCGGCGAATGGCAAAGTTCCTGAGTTCGAGCCACGGTCCGGCACACAGTTTTAATCTGCCAGGAAGTTTCATATCTGCGCACACTCCGCCGCAGAGTGAAAATCTCAGTCTAGTGTAGTTCATGATTTTTTTTGTTACTCCCCTTATTGAATGCCTTCATAACATGAGGAACTACTTTGCTTTTTGATATCATTTAAGAGTAGGATGCTTGTTTCTTCTACTCTGGACCTTGCTTTGAGTCTCACTTTAGTACATCCGTCAGAAACATCTTCAGGTACTAACTAAGATCAAAACAAAAATATACCACAGCTATGTTGTTGTTTATGTAAAAAAATGCCACGAACAAAAAACAACCTCTACGAGAGAATTTGCAACTTGGAGATTAATTATTACATTATTTTCTATTAAAGGACGAAATTTATGAACGCCTTCGCATGTTGCGTCAGCTAAAAGTAGTAGTATGACATCGACAGAATTGTTCTTAATATCTGTAATGACGATTTTTGGGTGAATCCTTACAGACGCGTATTTATTGCGCTGGTTCAAAACTGCAAGGTAATTTGGTGAACATATATACTACTGGAAATGGGAACACCAAATACAGAAGGTAATATGCACAAGACGAGTATGTGATAGGATATTTTTAGGAAATTTAGGCTTCAGATGCTACATAATGTGTAGAATAATCCGTGCCATGAGGAAATCATGAATTTAGTAAAACACATCATCTCCAACAATCTCGATGCAGTTTACATGTGCACATCATGTTATAGGTACGTTTCGATCTTTTACGTTTGTTATCTAATCTTGCCAATAAAAATTAAAATGTGTATCTTGTAAGATTGCATTTGCTGCTGAAATTGGATGAACGAAAGCTGTAATACCCCACCCATATTTTTGTTATACGTATCGCGGATCCTATGAGTAGAAATAAATTTCTAAAATATTTGTGTCATGATTCGTGTTACGTGTTTCGATTGGCTTCATTTAAACAGCAAATTGCGTACTATATTGGCAGCATCCGGTGACAGATCGGCAATTGATGGTTGCCATTCCATCACGCCGAAACTCTCATTAATATTCATTATGATTCCCCATTCAACATATGCTGGAAAATTTAGTTTATATGACGACATGAGAGCTTCAGGACAAAGTATGAAGCAACTCACTTTTGAGCCGGCCGGTGTGGCCGAGCGGTTCTAGGCGCTTCAGTCTGGAACCCCGCGACCACTACGGTCGCAGGTTCGACTCCTGCCTCGGGCATGGGTGTGTGTGATGTCCTTAAGTTAGTTAGGTTTCAGTAGTTCCTTGTTCTAGGGGACTGATGACCTCAGAAGTTAAGTCCCATAGTGCTCAGAGCCATTTGAAACATTTTTTTAAATTTTTATGAATGACAATCTGCGATCGCGGGGATCGACGGAGGTAGAGGAGCTTTTAGAGCAGTTGGATAACAAGAGCCCAGAAACGTAAAATAAATTCCTCAAAAATTATTTTCCATTAATGCTAAAGATAATTTTCCACTACCGCAAAAGATAAATTTTCAGTATAGCTAAATTAAACTGATATTTTCAGATTATATAAATTTTGTAAATCCGCGTTCATTCTATCCCATCCTGTGCACATAACTATTACAGTTTGTAGATGACGCTAGATTGTAGATTGTTCCCTTACTCTGTGGTTGCAGGTGGAAGTTACTGTAGATGGTGTTGACCAAGCTAGAACGCTGTATGCTGTGTTCGGTACTGTGCTGGGTACCTCCATGTACACAATCAGAAGTTATTGCGTTACGTGGGTAGAGGGAACGAAATCTCGACTGTTGTAGCGAAGTGCTTTTATCTGTCTCTTGTCGTTTGAAGTGATTAAGCAATCGACGTCATATATATGTTTCGGAATGTGCAGTTCATTGTATTATTGGTAACGACAAATTCAAATGTTGAAAGCAGCGTAAAATGAGGTCATGTGAGACTTAATGGACGTGCTCGGAGAAGAACTCTGTCGGATTAATGTGGAAGTGAGTGAAATAGAGTACTTAACAGACAGCCATAATCATGGAAACAAAAGCGTTAGGCTGATTGACTTTCCACGGTCGGGGTTCATATTCACGTAGAATTTTTTAAAGGGCGTCGTATTCGCCATTGTTTGTAGAAATTATTTATTTCACAATTAGAATTTCGGCCGTTGGGTTATTTTTAAGTGGTGCTGCAAAAGATTTAGCATCAGTATATTTATGCATGCTCGACGATTGTAAAGTCTGACATGTTTTGAAGCTAAACCTTTTGCAATGACACTTGAGAATGATCCAAAACCCGAAATTGCAGTTCTAAAATAAATAGTTTTCACAGTCAGCAGCGAATATGTAGTCTTTTAAAAAAGCATTATTGAATCACATTATTTGCAGTTCTAAAATAAATAAATTCCACAGTCGTAGACGAATGTGGTAGCCCTTTAAAAAAGCATTTTTGAATCAAATGTTACGCAGAATAACTGCAAAAGCAAAGCGTGTGCAAAACTAACGTTACAACCTAGTAAAACAATACGAGCAAAATTATCCATGTCAGCTAGCAATGAAATACAGAAAAATGAGATAGCAAATTTTCGTTTATATCTGTATAGAACACATAGAAAACAGCTTCCCCCACATTATTGTACTGCATAGGAGGAATTAAAGTAGTCAAACACCTTAGATATTTTAACAAATCGAAGCGAAAGTTTCTCCTTCATACGCCTAGAAAGTAACATAGTATTTATCAATTATGAACAAAATCTGCATTTCTATGAATAATGTACGTACTGCATTTGAAGATGGGACATTTTGGGTCTTACCAAATAGTTCCACCAGCCTTACACGTTACATACAGATGCTGCCTCGGCGTGTGTCCCTGTAGACTTTTGTTGAACGTTATCAAAATCTGTATCAGCCTGTAACGCTATTGGAAAAGTATTCGTACTTTATGCGCTAAAAATTTAATCCTGAGACGTGTGGTGGCACAGAAATTGCTCTCAAGTATTAATATTAAAGCCTGCAATTTTGAATTAGGTCGGGGATGGTATCGACAGATACTCGAACTTATACTTCGTTCTGAGTATACCAATCCTGAATCAGAAGTCGGAAACTTAGTGAAATATGTTTGGTCTCAGATTTCCACCCCAAACCACAGTCGAGGATGCGTTCTTAGAGTTGCATATTGCTGCTCCAAATGACAATCAGTTAAATTATTTTCTAGGCTACTTACTTGAAAACTGTGTAAGTGGAGATGTTAAATTTCCCCCTAATTTAAGGCCCAATATACCATCAGATGAAATCGGAACTACAAATAGTGAGGAGTCGTTTCATCGAAATTTAAAACAAATATTTTTCAATCCCAAGTTCACGGAGGTCTGAAAGCAATTTCAAAGTGAATCTTACCTGTGCCTTAGCACAGTACATTATAAAAGAAAAATAAATAGACGTGACCGTGAAAATTATCTGTTACTACTGAATTGTGGGACAAATATCAGCATGGTGAACTATCGTTACTGGAGTACGTGAAAAGAATTCCATATCCTTTCTAGCCTATCCCACTCTATACGACAAGTGTTTCACCGGGGCAAGCAGTGTGCTGCACTGCCATTTTTAAAAGTAAGCTGTTGCAGTCGTAATTTCTCATATTTTGCGGTAGAGATATGTGAAACTTCGTAGAGACATGTGAAACTTCGCAGTAATGAAAATGTGATTTCTGCGGTAAAGCTAGACTGTCTTACGGAAATGCAATCCGCGCTTAGAACGAGAGGATATTTGGCGAATGGACTGGTCTGCCCCTTCTTTCGTCTTACATATCAACAATCATCCAGCAGTAGGCAACCGCATTGTTTAAGGAATGGAACTGTTGACCTCAACAACTCCTTAGCAACCTCGTAGCCTGCATGGCAGCACGTTGTAGAGCATTAATTTCCGCCCATGACTATCACACTCCTATTAAGAACACTGTTCCGCATTATGTAATGTCCAGGGGACGATCATAAGTCGCGTCGACTTCAGTGTAATTACCGTATTTGAAAAATGTGTCATTTCTGTTCATGTCGCTGCGCACTTCTTTCAATTTACCTTCTGTACTACCCTTACTAAGGAGTTAGTAGCATATAAAATAACTGACGGAGTAGTGTGTATCAGATCATACGCAAAGTCTCCGATAAAGTAGGCTGGTTTGTGGCAGTTAGCGCGTCTGAACATGAGAGAAGCTGGAGATAAGGATACACAGATATACCCTTGACCAGCACCTTTTAACAGAAATCACCCGTATGATGTAGAGTGTGAAGTTTCACATTCTGTTAAAAAAAGCAGAAAGATGACGCTATAAGAAATACTGCAAATCTGACGCAGAATTCCACCTTAGTATTTAATGACCGTCGTCAGCTTCCCCTTTTCCCCTCTGTTCAATAAAGTTTTATTTATACAGACAGTAGATTACAATTGTAAATTGAACTTTAATTTTCACCTTAAATTTAACTCCATATTAAAAGAATAACGGAAACAAAACTTTAATTTCTTCTTTTGGTTAAATGAAACCGTTTCTGCTTCACGTGGAAACTTAGTGTTTTTCTACGTAAACATTCCACGTGTTATTTCTTATTTCTTGTTTCTTCTGTATATAATAATATCTCTCTATGACGCGCGTCATTTTATCTGTGTTTGCGGCATTCTGTTGTCATTTGACGATGGCCTACGAAGCCGAAAGCATGTTAAAGACCGAACAAATTCACTTCTAATAATGAATTATGGCTAGGTCCGCCTTTTTCCAAGTACACTATTTATTGATTTATATTAATACCCAAACAGCTTTCACCACAGCTATGGCATCCTCAGTGAGTTTTTCGTTTTACTTTTCCCATTATTTTAGATTTTGTGTGTTCTGTGGCAGCCAACCGATATCAGCCACATGTCTAAATTAGTACACCACGTCATCATTATAGTGTTTGACAAGTCCAGATCTGTGACAAGTTTGTTTTCATGTACCGAAAAGTGTTTTTGCGTAGCTGTGCAGATGTTTATTTCCACTAATTTGTGATTATTGGATCTTGCTATGTTGCAGTAGCGTTGATGCACATTTCACTGCACAAATTAATGTTTCTGATGGCCTTCCGACTGCAGACTATTAGGAAGGTGTTTCTTATTTGATTCTAACTTGCTGTTACTTAAAAAATAGGCAAGTCAGAATGCGAGCCTGACATTCGTAAATATGTTGATTGTAACCTAAGAGAAGTCTGACCTCTGGTTGTTGGCGCACCGCTATGGAAAAGCCATGTGTTAAAAGTCTCCCAGCGAGAGCCGTGGCTGCGTGTCTGTTCTAACGTTTAAAGCCATTGTATGCTGCAGCAGCCACAGATGTATTTCAAGAGAACAATAAAATCCAGCAACAAGTGGGATATCTCTTTCACGTGGACAATGTGGCTTTTTGTAACAAAAGGTTGTATAGGGCAATGCTCGTAAAGAAAACCGCAGTCTGCCTAATTCAGCTGCCAGACAATTGGGAAGCAGCCTTTATTCTTGATAGAACGACACATTGTTAACCCACATAAAGGTCTCTGAACATACGCAAGATGATGTCTCGCTCTGCGAGATACAATAAAGCTCATCCGCCAGCAGACGCGTTCATATTTTGTGCAGCCATTTGCAAGCCGTAGTTTACGCGACTGAAAACTGAAGCCTTTCTACGCCTCGACATTACATGTCTAGTCGTGACAAACTACGTCTGCCTCACCCTAACACCACTGTCCACCTGTGTCAGTCTCGGCGCTCGTAGGACGTAAAACACTATTTTTCCCCTCTACCCTTCCTGAACTCACTTCTGTATACTTTAATTCCCTGCACGATGGTAACATCAGTAACATATAAATTAATTTTAAAACAACCCGCTAAACAGCCCCTTGGCCTTAACATAAAGCACATGTCCTCGAACCATTTCTGTAAATACGTTTCATGGAAGTCATGTACGAAAAAAAAGTAACTGCTCATTGAATCTCTTCCCTGTACGACCAGCATACATCAATGAGAATAGTAAACATGCGAGAGCGTGCTGTTCTCAATATCGGCTCAGGTATTACATATCGCGCATACTAATCGGATTACATTCACGCTCCGTCGACGCCGTTGCAACGTTCTGCTGATAGAAGGTTCGGAATTGTAGCGTGTAATACACTCAAGCGCCATAAAACTGGTATAGGTATGCGTATTCAAATACCGAGATATGTAAACAGGCAGAATACGGCGCTGCGGTCGGCAACGCCTCTATAAGACAAGTGTCTGGCGTAGTTGTTTGATAAGTTAATGTAGCTACAAGGGCAGGTTACAAATATTTAAGTGATTTTGAATGTGTTGTTATAGTCGGTTCACGAATGATGGGACACAGCATCTCTGAGGTAGCGAGGAAGTAGGGATTTTTCCGTTCGACCATTTGACAAGAGTACCTTGAATATCAGGAATATGGTAAAACATCAAGTCTCCGACATCGCCGGATAAAGATCCTTAAGAACGGGGCAAACGACGACTGAAGAGAATCGTTCAATATGATTGATGTGCAACCCTCCCTCAAACAGCCAGATTTAAGTGCTTGGCCATCATCGTGTGTCAATGGACGAACCATTGAAAGAAACATCATCGATAGTTGCTTCCGGAGCCGAGGGCCGAACGTGTATCCTTGATGATTGCGCGACACAAAACCTTAAGCCTCTCCTGGGCCCGTCAACACCGATATTGGATAGTTGATGACTGGAAACACGTTCCTTGAACGGACGAGTCTCGTTTCAGATCGTATCGAGCGGATGGACGTGTACGGGTATGGAGAGAACCTCATGAATCCATGGACCCTGCATGTCAACAGGGAGATTGTTCAGGCTGGTGGGGGCTCTGTGATGGTATGGGCCGTGTGCAGCTGGAGTGATATGGACCCCTGATACTTCTATATACGACTATGACAGGTAACATGTACTTAACCATCCGGTCTGATCACCTGCATCCATTCATGTCTATTGTGCATTCCAGCCGACTTGGACGATTCCAGCAGGACAATGCGACACCCCACGCGTCTAGAATTGCTACATAGTGGTTCCAGGAACACTCTTCTAGTTTAAGCACTTCAACTGTCTACCAAAATCCCGAGACATGAACTTCATTGAGCATATCTCGGATGCTTCGCAACGTGCTTTTCAGAAGAGATCTCCAGCCCTCGTACTCTTACGAATTTATGTACAGCCCTGTAGGATTCACGGTGTCACTTCCCTCCAGCACTACTTCAGGTATTAGTCGAATCCATGCTACTTCGTGTTGTGGCACTTCTGTGGGTTCGCGTGTGCCCTACACTATATTAGGCAGATGTAACAGTTCCTTTGGCTCTTCATTGTATATAGGTTTTCACGTAACTGCGACGCTGCGTGAGAAAGAGCTTGCTGCAGTCTAGTTCGTAACCGTAGAAATCATGCCTTCCATTGAAATCCGTGCTCCGCGATGATTGCATCGGCATCAGTAATGCGCGATGTTGTGTTGTTCACGCTCGTAATGTAGGAGACCGTCTTGCTAATCTAAACATGTGTCAAACAAACCACCGTCGCAGTTTACTGAAGTCAATACATTCATCTCCGATGGATTTTAATTGGTGCCACGTTTTCCGTGCCTGGAAAGAGATTTCAGCACCGTTTCTCACGTGTCGACGTACTTACGTAACTCACCGCCGTGTTACACGCTACAATACGGATCCCTCTAACGGCGGAGCGAAGTGCGTGAGCGAAGTGGAAAATTCGACTGGATAATACGCTCGACATGTAGTAACGTATCTGATACTGAGTGCAGATTAAAAATGTAGGAGGAACTGCTTCTTGCACGTCCTGTAGTGTTTCATTCGAGTCTAAATACGAAATAAATTATGAAATTCCCCTTGTTTCCCACAGTTAATATAAAACTTTACTCGGGTCAGAAGTGAACAGCTGATCATATATCAGGTTGTAGTTCCTCGGTGACAGCAATCACGTCGACAAATTGGCTGTAAATATGGATAGGTAACACTATCTACATTCGGTTATGTAGTAGACTCACACGCATTTGGTTTCACAAGTTTTACTTCCAGAAACATTAAACCCCTTTCACTGAGCCATTTATGGCCAGCCAATGTCTTAATTACGTAATTACGTCTCATTTACCAGGTACATACACACTGCACCTTCTAATTGTACGTTAATAGTCACTGTGCGGTATAACCTAATCAACGATAAAATAAGAGAAATCAGGGCTCGCACAGAAAAACTTAAGTGATCCTTTTTCCCGCGTGCCGTTCGAGAGTGGAACGTTAGAGAGACAGGTTGAAGGTGGTTCATTGAACCCTCTGTCAGGCACTTTATTGTGTATAGCAGCGTAATCACGTAAATGTATATGTAGAATCAGATAGTAGTCTTACAAAAATGAACAATAGTGTTGCACGTTTGTATTAATCAGTAATCACTGATAATTGTCTAACTTCACTGTCCGTCTTCATATTCACGCCGATACATCATTGCACCATTACATTATTGCTGTTTTGACTGGAAAGGGTTCCATCCTCGAAGTCTCGGAACAGACTGACTTGAAAATTGATTCAGGTCCAGTGCTTTTATAGCTTTGCAAAAATGACTACTGAAGTATCACATTGTTAAATACGTAATTTCGAGAATTTACAATTAGAATTTTACATCTCAAATTAATTGAATAGTGCAGCAAAGTTGGTTTTGGTCTGAACTCTACGTTACAATAAGAATCTTAACTGATGATGACAAAAGCTGCTAAAATAGGTAAATAAACAGTAACAAACATAAAAATGTTGATTAATTTGAAACTAATTAAGAGCTGATGTTTCTACCATGTTTTGGAAATTAGCTTCATGCATTATTTGAGCACTTCTCTAGGCTGCTTCTTTAACTTTATCAGTAATATAGTCTTTACACCCGTTTACATGTCAACAATGTTACTGGACTAAGAAATAATTACTGTTACTTAATTGAACTGAGCTGTAACAGAACTAGTTACTTTAAATTGTTCAAATTAATTATAAAATTATTCTGACTAATGTAATGACCTTATACTAGGAATTACAGAGTGTCAGCTCTATCATTTGGCACATCTCTTGCTAACACCAACTCTAATTAAGAATCAAAAACAAATTTCTGTAAGGAGGCAAATAACAAAACAAAAGGGGAATGGGTCACAGATTGCTTTGCTCTAGTGGATTTGGTTTTATCCTGCTTGTAGGAACAGAAAGAAAAAAGGAGTATTCGCTATAACTGTTAGATAAGACGGTAAATGCCTTCACGGAAAAATGCAGTTGTCTATGGAACCACGATTCTACGCAGACGTGCACTTCTTAGTACGAAGCAAATCGACGGCCTGGAACGTCTTTCTTAACGGCTCCAACAACGTGTAAATCAGATGGAAACATATCGCGACTGTATGAAGGTGTGTAAGTGTTTCCCAGCGAAACCTCTGCAGTAGAGTCGATACAGCCTTGGGAACGTGTGGGTGGACGAAGAGGTGCACCCCTGGATATAATATTGGTTCCGTAGGCAAAAGGAAAAATGTTTCCGTGAAGGTACTGACTATGTTATCTAACTATGGAATAAGGGTATTAAGATTTTTGGCCACTTCGAGAACAGAAGACACCAGGGAGATTATAAAGATTATGCTTTCTTACCGGAAGTTGAAAAAATAAAAAGTTCAGTAAAATTATTTATCTGAAGATAAGAAATAAAACAGTTTAGAAAAAAAATTGGTGCTGCTCTCAGTGATGCTTGAAAGCATGTAAAGCAAATGAGGTGCCGACTGAGAACTTAAAGTTCAATGTTCAACTTGCAATTTTAAAGAGTTGGGATTGGGGTTGGGTTGTTTGGGGAAGGAGACCGGAAAGCGAAGTCATCGGTCTCAGCGGATTAGGGAAGCACGTGGAAGGAAGCGGTAGGTGCCCTTTCAAAGGAACCAAACCCGTGAATTTGCCTGGAGCGATTTAGGGAAATCACTGAAAACATGAATCAGGAAGGCCGGACGCGGGATTGAACCGTCGTCCTCCCAAATGCCAGTCCAGTGTGTTAGCCACTGCGCCAACCTCGCTCGGTTTTTAAAGAGTTCATGAGGATATTTATCAGGTGGATTATGTAGACCATGCAATGTACTTCTGTGTGATCTTGGCATAATTCTGTCCTCTATGCCCGCCGGTGTAAAACAGTTCCATCAGTCCTTCAGTTTAAAAGTTTTTCGTTAGAGTTTCATAGAAATATCAGGAAAGAGAAAGGTGTATTCCCAATCGGTACCTAATTTTCTGTACATGATTCAAAGATGAAGCAAATGTTTCTCTAATCAATTTTACTTTCAGTTTTAGATAAATCATTTCAGAGAACACTTGTTTTATTTCCCTAAAACTTTTAATGAGTCACTGAAGAGCTAAAATATTATTATGAATCTATTAATAATACTTGCTTCATTAGGGATAATCACAATATGTATGAGAGTAACATTATTCAGAGTGAATTATAATTTATTTTACAGACGAACCTTATACAAAGTTGTAGAGCGATTTTACGTTGTATTACAGTATTATCTAAAGTTCATTCTAAAGAAGTAGTTGTGTCACGTCATGTTCAAAAATCACTTCCATCAAGTTAAACGCGATTAGGTAGATTATATGATCTTATGTAGCTGGATTATGTTAACGTTTCGCTTCATGAGTTCCTTTCCTGTCTTCATATAAATTTCGTTTCGGAAATAATTCCAGAGGTAGTTTTGGTGTCAACGTTTGAAGTCTGCGTATGGTCAGCGAGCGAAACAGCTCTTTGGTTGAGGGATTATACTCGAGTTGCGAGGATCATAATTCAAACTACCACCCTGTCCGTTACCAAATTCAATACCGATTTACGTTTATCTTTCCGTAGCACTGAAAGCTGTAAGCTGGGAAACCTGGTAGCTTTAGAACCTGAGTGTCAGCTGATAATATACTAACACTGACATCACTATCCTAACTGGGAGCATTGTACAGGGAATTTCTGGATATTCTGTGACTTTTGTCGGAAAGTGACGTCTGCAAATACTGTACAATAATTTTCAGGTGGTAATAGCCCTCGTTCATCAAGCTTCCAGTAAAAAATTGTTAGTATCTCTTTTACGTATAGAACCAAAAGTGGCAACAACCTGGAATTTATCTAGCATCCCCTCTCATAATCGATGCGCCCCCAAGATCAACCTTGTGTGTATTTGATGTCCTTCACTTGAGGTACCCACAAGCAGACCTGGAATTTTCTTTATCTGTATCTGAACTTGCCTCATGTGTTTCGAAACTCAGGGTTCTAACTGAAACGATATTTTTAAGTATCGTGATGTGCTCTCAATATCATTTGTTTTATGTAATTGTCAGTTTCTGAAAATGGTTATACCCCATACCATATCAAAATATGATATTGCTTTCACTGTCATTCTTTCGACAGTGAGTAAGACATTTACATCCTTAAAGATCCAACGTAAAATGTATTCCGTAGCTGTAGTCGTACCAAACGCGATTTTTGCATGTACTTTTTTACTAAGGCTGTTGCTTACAGAACGCTATTTTGTAAAAATATCACGCAGCCCGCACAAAGAACTTTCACGTCGATGTTTAGCGTTTGCGAACAGTGTCGTTTTTCAAATTACATACAAAACATTTAGAGACTCATTGAAACTACAAATATATCTGAGCACAACACGTTAATCGTTGTATAAAAATTTAGACTATTTGTAAAGAGCATTGGAAAAGATATTAGTCATCTAGACTGAAGCTCGGACAAACAGTAAATGTCATCTTTGACAGCGTAGTGCTAATGCAGATAAAAAGATAAAACGTTGGACAGAAAGTAAATGTGAAGGGGGCAACTTTTTTCCTGTGTTTCACCTAGCCTTTAATTTAGGCAATCAGTCCTCTGACCGCTTCGAGGCGGCACCGCATTGTTATCTCTTGTACGAAGACCTCTGCATTTCAAAGCACTTCCACTCATCGTTCTCAATTTTTTCTTAAATTTAGTACTGAGCAAACTGGCGCAGTGGTCAGCACACTGGACTCGCATACGGGAGAACGGCGGTACAAACCAGCGTCTGGTCATCTTGATTTATGTTTTCTGTGATTTCCCTAAATCGCCTCAGGCAAATACCGGCATAATTCCTTCGAAAGGGCACGGCCGATTTCCTTCCCCATCCTTCCCTAACTCGATGGGACCGATGACCTCCCTGTTTGGTTCCTTCCCCAAACCAACGGACCAACCAGATTTAGTGCTGTTGAATAGTGGATTGTTTAAGAGAAACGTCCAGAAGGATCAACCTGGAAAGAAGCGAGATGATGAAGTACTAAGGAATAATGCGTTCCGTTTGAAGTTTGCCGTAGATAAGAAAAACAATGAATGACGCAATAAGCAAGTCAGTTGAAGAGGTATGGACATCTTCAAAAGGGTCAACAGAGAAGTTGGACAGACAGACACAGGTGCACCGAAAGTAGCTGTGTAGAACCGAAGATATGCTTCAGTTGATCGACAAAAAAAGAATGTAAAACAAAGTTGCACAGGAGAGAGAGTGGGAAATACCGCAGTGTTAGTCACTTACGAATGAAATAATTAGGAACTACAGGGAATCAAAAGCGAAGTAGCTCTAGGAAAAAAGTAAAAAAGAATCGAAAAAGAAATTGTATTTGGCAGGACTGGTGCAAGTTTTTTTCTCGAATCACCAGTCTCTCCGCTGATTCAATGCGGCCAAGCACGATTTCCTGTTCTTTACCAACCTCTTAATCACAGAGTAGAATTCTAACCAAACTTCCTCAATGAACTGTTAGGGCGGTGTCGTCTCAATCGCGATAGCGCAACATCACTGGTACTCGCAGCCGGAATATTACAAAAATATTACTTAATCGCTCCTCTGAACTGTAAATGTTTGTGTGCGGTTTGTTAAATAATGTTAACGAAGTATTCCCGCCTCTGTCCTGCACCACGGTTGCTTCATCTTCACAACACCTTCAGGTAGAGTGGAAGCTCCTCCACATGTGCATGTGACTTACGCGGTATATGAGGTAGATGTGGATGAACAGTCACGAAATATTGCCTCACAATGGATGATGTAAACGGAGTATTCCCGCCTCTGTCCTGCGTTACTTTCTTGTTCTTCACAGCACCTTCAGGTAGGGTTGAAGCTCTTCCACATATGCATGTGACTTACGTGATATTTGAGGTAGATGTGGATGAACACTCACGAAATATCACCTCAGAATGGATAGTCCTACCAAGCGCTGTTCCACAGACTTTGCACAGTAATGTTCCGGGTCGAATCTTCATAACTTTATTTACGTTTCAGTAATGTTTAAATTAAACTGGTGAAATTATATTCAGTATGGACAATCTGTATTCAAATTGTATTCCTGTACTTCCTTTCCTTTATTATAGACAATAATAACAGTTTTTGGTGGAGACGAACCACCGTTTTGTCGTCAGAGGATGTAGAGAACATCGTTTTCGATTTGCAGTGCAAGTAATCCACTCAGCTGTTGATGTTATTGTTGTTGTGGTCTCCAGTCCTGAGACTAGTTTGATGCAGCTCTCCATGCTACTCTACCCTGTGCAAGATTCTTCATCTCCCAGAACCTACTGCAACCTACATCCTTCTGAATCTGCTTAGTGTATTCATCTCTTGGTCTCCCTCTACGATTTTTACCCTCCTCGCTGCCCTCAAACACTAAATTGGTGATCCCTCGATGTCTCATAACATGTCCTACCAACCAATCCCTTCTTCTAGTCAAGTTGTGCCACAAGCTCCGCTTCTCCCCAATTCTGTTCAATACCTCCTCATTAGTTATGTGATCTACACATCTAATCCTCTGCATTGTTCTGTAGCACCACATTTCGAAAGCTTCTATTATTTTCTTATCTAAACTATTTATCGTCCGCGTTTCACTTCCATACATGGCTACACTCCATACAAATACTTTCAGAAACGACTTCCTGACATTTAAATCTATACTCGATGTTAACAAATTTTTCTTCTTCAGAAACGCTTTCCTTGCCATTGCCAGTCTACACTTTATATCCTCTCTACTTCGACCACCATCAGTTATTTTGCTCCCCAAATAGCAAAACTCCTTTTCTACCTTAAGTGTCTCATTTCCTAATCTAATTCCCTCAGGATCACCTGACTTAATTCGACTACATTCCATTATCCTCGTTTTTCTTTCGTTGATGTTCATCGTATACTCTCCTTTCAAGACACTGTCCATTCCGTTCAGCTGCTCTTTCAAGTCCTTTGCTGTCTCTGACAGAATTACAATGTCATCGGCGAACCTCAAAGTTTTTATTTCTTCTCCATGGATTTTAATACCTACTCCGAACTTTTCTTTTGTTTCCTTTATTGCTTGCTCAATATACAGATTGAATAACATCGGTGAGAGGCTACAACCCTGTCTCACTCCCTTCCCAACCACTGCTTCCCTTTCATACCCCTCGACTCATATAACTGCCATCTGCTATCTGTACAAATTGTAAATAGCCTTTCGCTCACTGTATTGTACCCCTGCCACCTTCAAAGTTTGAAAGAGAGTATTCCAATCAGCATTGTCAGAAGCTTTCTCTAAGTCTACAAATGCTAGAAACGTAGGTTTGCCTTTCCATAATCTTTCTTCTAAGATAAGTCGTAGGGTCTGTATTGCCTAACGTGTTCCAACATTTCCACGGAATCCAAACTGATCTTCCCCGAGGTCGGCTTCTACCAGTTTTTCCATCCGTCTGTAAACAATTCGCGTTAGTATTTTGCAGCTGTGACTTATTAAACTGATAGTTCGGTAATTTTTGCATCTGTCAACACCTGCTTTCTTTGGGATTGGAATTATTATATTCTTCTTGAAGTCTGAGGGTATTTCGCCTGTTTCATACATCTTCCTCACCAGATGGTAGAGTTTTGTCAGGACTGGCTTTCCCAAGGCTGTCAGTACTTCTAATGGAATGTTGTCTACTCCGGGGGCCTTGTTTCGACTCAGGTCTTTCAGTGCTGTGTCAAACTCTTCACGCAGTATCATATCTCCCATTTCATCGTCATCTACATCCTCTTCCATTTCCATAATATTGTCCTCTATGCATGTTCATGCAAGTGGTTCGCCTTTCTCCAGAGGTCTCTTTAATTTTCCTGTAGGCAGTATCTATAGCGACGCGAAAACTGAAGGCTCCCAGCGAGCTACGATGTTTCAAAAGCGAGCTATGATGATTCAAAAGCGAGAAACGGGGTGCTAGCACCGAGGCTGCTGCTTAAAGGTGTCCCAACAAGAGCTGTATTGTACTGGTCGTAATAACGGCGAAACACAGCACTGCATCGCACTGGCTAATTAGAAACTTTAGTATCGTAGTTTATGGGTGGTAATCGACGGTGGAGCAGCCGCTAGAGGCGTCAGCGGCGGCGTCGACGTCTGCGTCATGTCTGCTCCTACTGCCACGGCGCCCGACGTCAGCCACAGTCTCTACTCATTACTGGGTGACTGGGAGCGCGTTGGCGGCCGATCGGCTGTGAAACAGTTTGACTCAGGGAGCGCCAGAAATCGCTAACGAGACCGCCGCCGCCGCCGAACTGCCTGAGCGCTCTCCCACCAGCGCTTCGCCGTTTCTTCGCACTTCCCGAGCACCCTACGTCCCGTCCCGAGTGTCTCGCCGACGGAGGAGGCAGCTGTTTCCATTACTCTCAGCCTCCACTCCGTTCTTGTCGCGTCTCTCTCTCTCTCTCTCTCTCTGTCTTTCTCCATCTCTTTCTCCGTCTCTGGTTCAAATGGTCCAAATGGCTCTGAGCACTATGGGACTTAACATCTATGGTCATCAGTCCCCTAGAACTTAGAACTACTTAAACCTAACTAACCTAAGGACAGCACACAACACCCAGCCATCACGAGGCAGAGAAAATCCCTGACCCCGCCGGGAAACGAACCCGGGCGTGGGAAGCGAGAACGCTACCGCACGACCACGAGATGCGGGCGTCTCCGTCTCTCTCTTTCTCTCTCCTTCTCTCGCTTTTGGTGGTTTTTACTCTCTGTATTACAATACTTCGTGCACCTTGCAGCGCCAACTGTTTAGCTACTCATAGTAAGTACTATTGCTTGCTCTATAGAGCTTATTCTTGAGTCATCAGTCTTCTGACTGGCCAGTGTTCCTCTCGTGTAACAACTTCTTCATGTCAGAGTAGCTCTTGCAACCTACGTCCTCAGTCGTTTGTTAGATGTACTCAAATCTGTGTCTTATGAAGGTTTCACCTTCCACAGCTCCATCTGATACCATGAAACTTATTTCATTTATTTCGTGACGTCTTAATAGATCTCCTACCATTCTGCCCGATCTTCTTGACAGTGTTTCCCATATATTGCTTTTCTGCCGGTTGATTGGTTTGTTGTTTGTGGGGGAAGAGACCAAACAGCGAGGTCATCGGTCTCATCGGACTAGCGAAGGACAGGGAAGGAAGTCAGTCTTTCCCTTTCAAAGGAACCATCCCGGCATTAGCCTGGAACGAGTTAGGGAATTCACGGAAAATTTAAATCAGGATGGCCGGACACGGGATTGAACCGTCGTCCTCCCGAATGCGAGTCCAGTGTGCTAACCACTGCGCTACCTCGCTCCGTTTTCTGCCAGTGATACTCTGCATTTTATGTCCTCCTTGATCCGTCCGTCACGGATTATTTAGCTTCAAAGGTAACAAATATCTTTAACTACTTCGTTGTCACCTACTTTGATGTTAAGTTTATCGCTAACATCATTTCTGCTACTGCATATTATTTTCGTTTTTCTTTGGATTACTCTCAATCCATTTTCTGTGTCCCTTGACTGGTCCTTTCTTTGAACACGCTTCGTAAATTTTCTTCTGATTTACTGAGGCTGGCAATGTCACAAACGAACCTTATGACTGACATTCTTTCACCCTGAATTTTAATCCCACTCATGGACCTTTCTCTTTTTCCATCATCGCTCCTTTGATGTATAGATTCAACAGTACGGGCGAATTATTACATCCATGAGCTACACCCTTTCTAATCCGAGCACTTCGTACTTGGTCTTCCATTCCTACTTTTCACTCATGCTTCTTCTGCATATTTTATGTTACCGATATTGACAAAAAATGCCATCTTCCGTAGATAAGTTATTTCGGTTATCAACTGTATTTTTGACGTATGATGCGATAAGTTTCATATTGCTTTTCGAACGGAAAAATTTCATCAGTTTCAAAAAACTTACATAACTTTGCTCCTAATATTATCAAGAATGAAATACCATATGCATAGAGAGACGCGATCATGTTCCAAACAAGCTGATTGTTATGTTTCAACGGCTGTTCCCAGTAGTTCCATATATTAACAAGGGATAAAGATCGAGCGATTTAGCAGGCCAGTCAATGTCGGACAGAATTCCTTAGTGTTCGTCAGATCACCAAGACAGAAGTGTCCAGATGGAACTCACCATAAAGATGCAGAAAAAGCCACACTCGTACATCGTCGTATTGAAAAACACTTCGAAGTTCATATTCAGAGTAACTTGATGAGTGAACCAAACTCAAGGTACCGAAAATATCAGAAAAACACCTCTGACCTGAGATACCCCTGTCACGCACTGACGGTTAAACACCTCATTGGACGGTTTTGCATGCGTCAACTGACATAATTTGAAAACAGGCAAAACAGCTACGCTTCTGACCAGCTTGCACACTCTAGTCAGTTACCGCACAGTTGGTGAAACTTGAATTTCCCCCGATGTGTAAAATGTTCAAATAACAATACGGAAATTTAGCCGACTGACGTCTTCGACCACAGTTGATATTTCGACAGGTGCTAACCTTGTCGTTTTAAAGGCGCAAATGCAGCAAAAAACTTCTGTGCAAAAGAATTTCTCTTGCCCAGTGCTTCCTTGCTGCATTTGTCCCTTGGAAATGACATTCGTGGGGATGCACGGCAAAAGCTGGTTTAACCCTCTGGCAAAGGTAGACTGCCAAAAAAAATTTAATTAATACTTTCGATTAAAGATTCAGTCTCGCCATCAAGTTACGATCCGACCGATATAGGTCACGGGTGAATCGGCCCACTAGTTTCAAAATCAATTTGATTAAATGCTGATTAAATGATATCAAACAAATATTCCCTGGTAATCAGGGACATCTGTAAGCCTGCCTAACCACCGGACTCCTGACTCGTGAAGATATTATAAATTCCCGACGACTAGTTTAATTAAAAATGAATTAGCACAATATGGCGTAGTCCTGAAAGGCCAAGGTAGCCTCAGTTTGAATTTCAGTCCTTCTTCATCAGCGATGGAGGGATACACCTCGTCTGCCGTTTTCGTAGGAAACCCACTACTGCAGGTCTCCAAACTTGTGGACCACAGGCAGTGCCTTCACAGGACGGAACAAATTCGCAAGATGCCCACTTGTTAGGTTGGTCTCGGGGCATTCTTCTTGCCGGTGGAGGCATACAGTGTCGTTGCGTCTTTGTGAACAAAAGTGACGAGAGACACCATCGACGGCAGTTCTCCGTTGGAGCAGGTTCGTGACCAACGTCAGTCGGTGAGTTGCCACCAATATGCACGGCTAGGTATGCTTGTTGCCGGCCGGTGTGGCCGAGCAATTCTTGGGGCTACAGTCTGGAATCGCGCGACCGCAACGGTCGCAGGTTCGAATCTTGCCTCGGGCATGGATGTGTGTGATGTCCTTAGGTTAGTTAGGTTTAAGTAGTTCTAAGTTTTATGGGGCTGATGACCTCAGAAGTTAAGTCCCATAGTGCTCAGAGACACTTGAATCATTTTTTTTTTGTATTTTTTTTTGTATGCTAGTTGCTTCGTTAGCGGTCATTGATCGCGAACTGGCTATAGTATTACCAGCCATCAGTTTCCGCGTGCTAATCGGTAATAACAAAGAAGCGATGCAGTAGGGCGCGTACCCAACCGTAGACGCCAAGAGGCATCATGTTTCCAGAATAGTAATAAACCAAACCTAGACCCGCCTCCACAATTCTCGTGAGTATTAGTACTTAACGTATCTCTCGGCGCACTCTCTCTTAATTCAGGGGTTAGACTATTCATCGATTTGTCCGTAATTTATTTCCTGGTTAATGGATCTTGTGTCTTAACCTGCAACAAACTACTCGTCAGCTTCATAGCTTAATTTTGTGCAGTAACCCTTAATCACTTGTAACAGGATACCTCACACTTTATGTTTTCTTCTGGGACAATATATGCTAGATTTTATCAGATATGTCTTTTTTTCCTTGGTCTGTGGCTTCCCCCTTTTTATTATCAGTTCGAATAGTGAAACCAACAAGAACCCCTAAGTTTTAGTAAACCTCCAAAAATGTCTCACTATAATCAGTGAGTCCGCAGAGGCCAATATAACAGTCTGTCAAAGTTCATGTCCCTTGTAGAAGCAATATCGGCGCCGTCGGGTTCTCTCCAAACTGCAGTTCTACTTCATGTGACTCTGAGTGATGAAGCAGGAAGCTATATTATTGAAAATAACGTTCAAAAGGGATGCCATTATGATGTTTTTATTTAGTAGACGCCATAAACCGATAATATAGACACAGTTAATAGTGATTAACTGAAAGCTAAAAATTTCGTGAGAGTCTATGCTAGTTCGGAAGGTATTCTGTCGACGTATTGCGATTACGAAGCGCATCCTCTGTCTCGTACTTCCACTTGTGATATTTCGTAGCCGTTTCTACATTTTCGTTAGCCTGAATATTATTCATTTATTTATTAAGACGATCGATTTCTGGCATTGCAACATATTGTAAAAAAGTACTTATGATTCACAGTCTCTCCTAATATTTGTATTGGAAAAAGGGGCTTTAATTGGCAACTGCTTATTAAGCCAGATTAATTAGATTACTTGCTTCGCGCAAGAATAACTGTGTTTTCCCTACTTTCCTCGCTGCTAACGTAAAGGGCTTTCTTATGTCTAGCCGCAGCGCCCCGGACCACAGTCCACTGGGAACGCCATTTGGTCTACCTGCTCCTTCATCCTTCGTGGGAACTGAAATTTTACTCCCGACTGTGTGCCTTCTGCAGCACCCCTGTACCAACTGAATGATGCGAGATATCCGCAGACGCAATAAAAAATTGCAAAACTGGCATATAAGGAAATAATATGTGGCTTGAAGAGAAGGGGTAGCTCACAAACCAGCTAGACGTGATGGAAGTTCGTCCCGGCCGGCGTCGGGACGTTGTAAGAGTCGCTAATTAGATTTAACATCGCCAGCTCATTAGGAGAACAAGGAACACTGACTGCCAATTTAATCACTGCCATCATATTTTCAACTAAACTCATCACCTCACGCCATCTCAAGAAGCTGCAACCACGGGCGACTGTCGAAGACGTCACCTAACTGTATTTCCGTGAGTTACTTCAGTAGTGTCCGTGTTGATTTGCCATTGTGAGCAATTACGTTTTCCGAAATTTTAGGTCATTTCCCTAAATCACTTACGGCAAATGTTGGAGTAACTAAAGAAAACGAACCACCATAGCCGTATCATCGAAGAAATTTATTCCAAACAACACCTACGTCATCTTCAGGTGCACTATAAACCAGAAGAGTATTTTCATTCCTATTCTGGTTTATAGTGGTTGCGCCGAAACTAGTCGTTTGAAATAACTTTCTTTCGCAGTTCGTTTTCTTTATTTACATCATCAGCCGCTCTGTCACGTCGACGAGAACGATGGCCCTCCACAAATGTCGAGATGGTTATATGTAAAACAACACTGACGATTCCCTTCCCCATCCTTTCCCCCATCCGAGTTTGCGCAATCACCTAGTCTCCGACGGGATGCTAAACCCTTATCTTTATTGTAATTTTGGTTACTCGCAACTGGTGTAACCATTGTGGAGACGGAAAGCCAACCTCTTCTTTCCTATTTTTAAAAGAAAAATGAAAAGAAATAAACGGGCATTTGCTAGACGGTTTCGTACAAACCTAATTACGTGAGTATGTAGTTCATCTATAGGTTCTGATGAGTGACTTTCCGAATATCAAAATATGTATATGAATGGCTGTATCTTTTGACTGCAATGACTTAGAAGCTTACATATTTTATGCCACCAAAAGACCGTAGGCCTTAGTATTTCTCATAACAACGTGATACTTCTCCGTGTTCCTGATAAAATGGGGGATCTTAATTGACGGACGGGCAGACGGATATCCAAATAACTTTGTAATGGTTTCGATTTTTCAGATTGAGGTGCAGAAACAAAAAATCACAATGGCTATAACATCTGCACAAACATCGTCCGATGGTAAAACGATGGTAGCCTAATATTATTTAACAACAATTCTCCTAATTGCACACTATACACAATCATAAGTTACTTAGAAAATGGTAAAAGTGTGGTGGGTAGTAAATATCGCGTGCCATACTGATCCCTGCGTAACACGAGTACAGGGTGTTTCACAGTGTTTGAAAATTTCAAATTTGAATAACAGGCACTAAAAGCAAGACACAGCGACAGTGGAGTCATTTGTTAACAGTGCGAAGTGACAAGTTTCATGCCATGTAAAGGTTAGTAATTATGTCGTATTGATCGATATCCGATTCCTGCGCGCGGAACAAAATTGAATTGGGTAAGAAACTTTCGTGCAACTGCCTGTACATCGAATCGAATGTCAATCATTCCTCGAAAATCCAGCCGAACTCCCGAGAACATCAAACGTGTGCATAGCGGTTTACAGGCAAGGCGACGTCGTTCGATACGAAAACTTGGTTCCAACAAAACGGCACGACGTGCCACACATCCAGCAAGACCGTGAGTAAGTCCTCCGTAAGGCGTTCGTAACCGCATGATTTCCGAACACGCTTGTGTCGAATGGCCGGCTCGCTCGTCTGATTTAACCGTGTCATACTTTTACCTATGGTGTTATTTGAAGCCGAGAGCGTACTCCGCCCGGCACAGAAGCTTGAGTCAGTTCAAAGGTCGAATTCTCGGTGCGATTTCCAGAATTGCTCCACCAGTTACGAAAGATGTGTTCAAAAACTGGACGAAACGGTCCGGGTATTGTGTAGCCGAGAACTGTCGTCATTTGCCCGATGCAGTATTTCATAAGTAAACTTGATTAAATCTTGTACCTTGTGTAAAATGTTCAGCTTTGTTTGGCTATTATTTTGTGTTTTATTCAACTCTGAAGTTGTTAAAACACTGTGAAACATCATGTACAAGGTCTCACAAATACTGGTACACATGTCGAGAGCGTACTCCTTACACGAAAGCTGGAACAAATTTAATTGGTAACGGATCCAATAGTTGTGTGTTTACGTGTTACTAATGAAATACAACGTTCAACGCTTTTCAGTAACTAGGAATACGAAATCTGCTTTTGATGGAACGCAATCCGTACCACCACGAACAATGTTTCCGACCATATGATTTACGGATACGATTCACGATTACACTTAACCAGGATGAATGGATGCGGATTTACCAGTTGGCTAAGTATTCCCTGTTCCCACTAATACGTAGCTCGTTGTGGCTTGTTCTTAGTTTTCAACGCTCCCAATCATTATGGATACAATTGAAAATGTTTTCAAATAAGTGCACAGGATTTGGAGCTTGAGCCATTATGAAGTGAGGGCATGCGTTCTCTGTCACTTAGCATGCCCTCGATCAATTTCAATGATGATTCATGCCCATGCTGTGTGTGTGTAAATGTATATGACCGTCGTTATGGTCGGTTGTTATATTTATCTTTTGTATTTCCTTTTTACTTACATTTATTCTAAATTTTAGATACACAACAATTTATTTATATCAGTCTTTACTGTGCTACACTCTTAACGTAACACGTAAATTACTTGTGATCTATGTAACTCACAACAGTTCGTATTTGTTTCTTAGTTCGGATGCAATAACAACTCCCTTAATATAAATATCTCTTAATTCTTCATGACTCATATAACTCAAAAGTGTTCGTTTATGTTACTTAATTCGCATTCTGTAACAGAGTATAGCTACAAATCACCATCAGTGAAACCCAATATTTCGCTAGGTGAGGTAAGCCTATTAGAATATCAATTTCTGTGCAATATTGCGCTTATCATTTGGATAATTGAATACTGCTTTTATGTGGATGGACTGTGTAATTACTGATAACAAAATAGACAGTGGAACTGATTGAGCTGGCCGCTGTGGCCGAGCGGTTCTAGGCGCTTAACTCCGGATCCGCGCTGCTGCTACGGTCGCAGGTTCGAATCCTGCCTCGGGCATGGATGTGTATGATGTACTTACATTAGTTAGGTTTAAGTAGTTCTGAGTCTATGGGACTGATGACCTCAGATAGCCCCATACCGCTCAGAGCCATTTGAACCATTTGGTACTGATTATAGATAACATTAGTGATGAGAGCAATATAAGACCTGTCGTCGATGAAATTCTTCCTGACTGTTGACCGCATTGTCAATAAATAAAATAGTCCGAGGTTTCGGCCACTATTGGAAGTAGCCTTCCTCAGGGCTTTCCGCTGGGCTGAATACCCTCAGACTTCAGGAAGAATATAATAATTCCAATCTCAAAGAAGGCGGGTGTTGACAGATGTGAAAATTACCGAACTATCAGTTTAATAAACCACGGATGCAAAATACTGACGCGAATTCTTTACAGACGAATGCAAAAACCGATAGAAGCCGACCTCGGGGAAGATCAGTTTGGATTCCGTAGAAATGTTGGAACACGTGAGGCAATACTGACCCTACGACTTATCTTAGAAGAAAGATTAAGGAGAGGCAAACCAACGTTTCTAGCATTTGTAGACTTAGAGAAAGCTTCTGACAATGTTGATTGGAATACTCTCTTTCAAATTCTGAAGGTGGCAGGTGTAAAATACAGGGAGCGAAAGGCTATTTACAATTTTTAAAGAAAGCAGATGGCAGTTATAAGAGTCGAGGGGTATGAAAGGGAAGCAGTGGTTGGGAAGGGAGTGAGACAGGGTTGTAGCCTATCCCCGATGTTATTCAATCTGTATATTGAGCAAGCAATAAAGGAAACAAAAGAAAAATTCGGAGTAGGTATTAAAATGTAGAATGGCAGTGGCAAGGAAAGCGTTTCTGAAGAAGAAAAATTTGTTAACATATGGGATAGATTTAAATATTAGGAAGTCGTTTCTGAAAGTATTTGTATGGAGTGTAGCCATGTATGGATGTGAAATGTGGACGATAAATAGTTCGGACAAGAAGAGAATAGAAGCTTTAGAAATGTGGTGCTACAGAAGAATGTTGAAGATTAGATGGGTAGATCACATAACTAATGAGGAGGTATTGAATAGAATTGGGGAGAAGAGGAACTTGTGGCACAACTAGACTAGAAGAAGGGATCGATTGATACGACATGTTCTGAGACATAGCGGAATCACCAATTTAGTAGTGGGGGGCAGCGTGGAGGGTAAAAATCGTAGAGGGAGACCAAGAGATGAATACACTAAGCAGATTCAGAAGGATGTAGGCTGCAGTAGGTACTGGGAGATGATGAAGCTTGCACAGGATAGAGTAGCACGGAGAGATGCATCAAACCAGTCTCAGGACTGAAGACCACAACAACAACACGACTGCGGAACGAGACAGACTTCAGGTCTTGTATAGTAGCGAAAGAAGTTGTTTACGTAATCTGATAGTGTACTTTAGGATAGGGGGGCGGGTGTTAGGCGTTCCTTATTGTTCTGTATATTATTCCTTGTCATTGTTGGACTAACACTTGCTTCGCTGATGTTTGCATTATGTCTTGCCATTGGTGGAAACAGGCGAATGAGAAACGGGCGGTGGCTGTTACGTAGCGCTGTTTACTTGTTTCCAGGTGCGCCCTGCGAGGTGCCTGCGCTCGGCGGAAATACGCTCACCGCGGTCTCCCCTCCCTCGTGCTAGTTTGAGTTGTTCTCCCATAGCGTTGTCACAGCTGGCAGAACGACGGAAGCCTACACCCATCCTCTGTAATCGTGATGGCGGGTCGCTTGGCTGTTTCTAGCGCCTCTCTAATCTTCCTCCTCAATGTAAATGGCTGTTCGCTAGTACGCGGGTTTCACGGAATATTATCTCCTTATCGCACAGGTGTCCCGCCACCGCTTACCCGGTGCGTTGTCTCCGACCACGGAAGCCTACGCTGACATATTATGCCCTATTGTCATGGCACAATTAACTCACCCGGGTTGTCGCGCATTTTAACACATCATTCCCGGGTTTCAAGGAGCGCGCCAGCCTCGAATCGAACCTTCCCGGAGGGTTAACAGCGAAAGCCGCTGGGCCGGCCAGCCTAGATGCACTTTCAAGCAATTTCCTTCGTTCGGCTAGGTGAATACCGGTGTGGTACCCAAGTCCCGCTCCAGTTATATATTGCGGAAACTTTCTCACGTTCTCATGTGAGATAATACTGGAAGTACACTAAAATTACGACACCAGGATGGAAAAGATGGCATATGGTCCTCCCTTCAACACTATCATTGCCAGAAACCAGAATAATACGTCGACCCTGTGAAGCTACGGGAATGACAGGAAAAAGGAAGTCATGAAGCCATAGCAAGTGGTCCGAACATAGTAGAATTTGCACACGTCCTTAATTTCAGATATTTTCCTTATTCTAAGAACATTTACATCTACCTCATAGCTCTGCAAGCCATAGGATGGTGAGTGGCGGAGGGTACTTCTGGTACCAGTAACTGATCTCCCCTTCCCTGTTCCATAAAAATGTTAAGAATTACGCCACTCGCGAATCGTGCGTAGGAAGAATGACTCCAGTTTTCTGGTAGTAGTCATTATGCGAAAGCTGTGTCGGAGGAAGTAATACCCTGACCGATGCTGCCCAGAAAGGACTGTCTAGAAATTTGAGTAGTAAGCATCTGTGTGACGCACAACGCCAGTCATGTAGCTTCTGCTACTGACGTATTTTGGTCATTTCTGCAACGCTCTCACACCGACTGAATGATCCCGTACGAAACACATTGCCCTTCGTTGGATCTTCTCTGTCTCCTCTATCAGTCCTCGGTAAGGGTCTCAAATCGATGAAAAGTACTCAGAAATCAAACCAGCACCTTATAAGCCAATTCTTTCGCGGGTGAGTAGCATTTCCTTAACACTCTTCCTGCTGATCTAAGTATGACATCTGCTGTTCCTGCTATTTGTTTTATGTGGTCATTTCACTAAGCGTGTCATGGGTAGTTACTCCACGATATTTTACGGTAGATACCTTTTCCAGCATTTGTCGTCAATAGTGTAGTTGTAGAGTAGTGCATTTTTCGTCCTATGTATGCCCAATTTTACATTTATTTACGTTCAGGGATCAGCTGCTAGAGTCTACAGCATTCGTCAGTCCTGTGCAGGTAATTTTGAAAATTGAGGCTGCCTTCTGGCGTTGCCAATTTCTTAAAGACAACCGCATCATCTGCGAAAATCTTTAAGAGTTTCTCACGCTTTCTGCTAGATCATTAATATACACTGTAAAAAGTAACGGTTTTATTTCACTTTCTTGGAGTTTCCAGGAAATAACCTTTACATGTGTCGATTTTATTCCGTTAAGAGTGACATGTTGAGTTCTGTCTGCAAGAAAGTCTTGAATCAACTCGAAAATCTGGTCCGATACTAGCTAAGTTCGTATTCGTTTCACAAACCGGTAATGCGGTACGGTTTCAAATGCATTTCAGAAGTCAAGTAACACAGCATCAACCTGATCGCTGACACCTACGGAGGTATTGACCTCATGGAGGAACAGAGCGAGTTCAGTTTCGTAAGGCGTCCGTTTGAGGAATCCATGTTGATTTTTATAGGGGAGATTTTATTTCTCCGAAGACGTCCTACTTCTTAAGCATAAAATATATACCATAACCCTAATTCACTTCAACAATACAGTTCTATAATTATGAACTTGTCTCCTGCAACCCTTCTTGAAAACGAGAATGATCTAAGCTTTTTTTCCAGTGGCTAGGTACCATTCGCCGCTCCTGCGAACTATGTGAAACTGCTGCCAGAAACGGAGCAAGTTTTTTCCCGAATCCTTTGTAGAATGGTCCTGATGCCTCTCCACTACTAAGCGAATGTAGTTTATTTTGTATTACGCGAACGGTTATCTGAATACCTGTCATTTCAAAGTTCGTATGATGTTTGAACGGAGGGACCGTATTACGATCTTCCGCGGTGAAACGTTTCCGTTTGACCGAATTCGGTGTTTCGGTTTTCTTTCTGTTATCCTCCGTTCCAGTTCCTGTGTGGTCACTGAGTAACTGAATAGATGATTTCGAACGGAGTATTGATTTTACTTAAGATCTCTTATGGCTTTTAGTCAGATAGGTCGACAGAATTTTACTTTCAGAGTCATAGAATGCTACTCTCATTGCTCTCCTTACGCTCATTTTCACTTAGTTCAGCTATTGTTTGTCTGCTTGGTTTTAACGTATCTTCAATCTGTGTTGAAGCTCTCTTTATTTAAGTAGCAGTTCTCTAACACTGCTGTTAAATTACTTGAGTCTCTTCCACCCCGTAGAACATCTCTCGGAGCACACTCGTCTAAGGCATACTGAAAACTTCTTTTGAATTTCTTTCACTTGTGTTCCAGATATGCTCAATTTACGTTTTGTACTACGTATTTATTGGTAACTAACGAAATCATAAGTGGGCAGTCACACATTTTTACGAGCAGATTTACGATCAAACGTGTGTTTCGAAGTTGTGGCAGGGGTACAGTGATGCACTCATCCACTGATTCTGTCACATCGGGCAGGGAGCACAGACAAGCAAGTACAAACAGGCCGTCTCTACCAGGGTACCGACTGCTTTCCAACCTGCCTTCTTCTTCTGGAGTAGTGACTTGTTTATACGAGACGTCTCCGCACATGGGCCCGCCACCGGTGAACAGTTACAATAACCAACAGAACGCCTTTGCCAGTCGCATCCCTCTGCCACAACGAGTCCGCAAGTGCGCTTCATCGTCAGCATCCTATACTCCTGTCAGCAAGAGCGTTTGCGTGGCGTGGATGAAAGGGTGGGATTAACAGAGTTTATTAAATACAAAGAAAGAGAAAACACGAACCTCACACATTCGGAAACTTTCCTTGTATGTATCTTTGAAGGTGTGCGAGTGTATGTATGTGTATGTGTCTGCGTGTGTGTGTGTGTGTGTGTGTGCGTGTGTGTGTGTGTGTGTGTGTGTGTGTGTGTGTGTAAGAAAGTGGGGGGGGGGGGGGAGGGAGGGAGTGACAGGTTGGATGAAATGGTGGGAGGAAGGAGTTTATTAAACTCAGACAAAGAGAACGTTCCGCAATCACGCGAACCTCAGATATTCGGACACTTTCCTTTGTATGTATCTTTGACGGGCTTTCACAGCATCATGGATTACCTGAATAAATTTGACATTCTAGAATGTTAATTTCTGACATCAGCTTATCCAGCTTTCTTTCTTTGCGTCAGTGGCCGGTGTTCTACTGTGGCTGTGAGGCCACATGGAACTAGGAGACACTGAGACGCGAATGTTTAAGAACACGGGCGTGAGAAGGTTTAATTCTCGAAACAGCAAAGTTTTCTACTTTTTCTTTCCATTCCAATGAAAATTCTTTGAATGCGTTTCTTGCAGTGATAACTCTTCTAGCTATCCTTAACATCGAGAACTTATTGTCCAATATTTTTAATCACCTTAACTCATGTGTTATGTTTTCGTTTCGATCGGCAGAAAAAGTTCTTTTGATCGAAAATATACTTATAAGAATTAACATTTGCAGTTGTGTTTTCATAATAAAGACTTCTTTAAATTTTAAATGTCTTCCCCATTCTACAGACGAGCAGCACGTTTACTGATACCCCAAGCAACGTGTGTGTGTCTGACTAGCAGTTACTCCTCGCTAGGTGACGCTGCTGTCCCCTGGACGCGTTTGTATCGACATTAGGTCAGTGGTCATTATGTTCTGGATGGTCAGTCTATATTAAAAGATGTATAGCCTATATCTGTCCAAATGTTCATCAGAGTATCGAAAAGAAATTAAAGTAAATTGGTCAAGTACCTTTCGTAATTTTTGGTAGCAACGTTTCCTCTTTCTTTGTTGAACATGTTTTATATATTACATATATGTAAAAAAAAAATAGGGCATATATCCGGTCGAATGTTCATTAGAGTGTTTTGTAGAAGTTTGAAGTACATCGGCCAGTTACTTGTCGAGTTGTCTGGTAACAATGTTAAACAAGGACGTGTCTTTATCTAGTAGTACAGGGAGCCGGCCGGAGTGGCCGAGCGGCTCTAGACGCTTCAGCCTGGAACCGCGCGACAGCTACGGTCGCAGGTTCGAATCCCGCCTCGGGCACGGATGTGTGTGTCTTCCTTAGGTTAGTTAGGATTAAGTAGTTCTAAGTCCTAAGGGACTGATGACCTCAGATGTGAAGTCCCATAGTGCTCAGAGCCTTTTGAACCAGTAGTACATGATACGTATTTACTATCCATGTGCATTAAAAATATGACGCCTCTGGCAATCCGAACGTTTATTAGAGAACGACTTTGACCGAAGGCAGACTGTGGTTGCCCGCAGGCTCGGCATGAGCATTTTGGAAATTGCACGACTTGAAGGGGGTTTGAGGAATGCTGTGGTGTGTGTCTTCAACACACTGCGAAACCAAGGTAAAACCACGTCCAGACGTTGGGAATTGGGTGGTCACCCCTTATTTCACTTGTCTTGCGTCATAGAATTGTAAAATAGGACAGGCGCGAGCTAAGCCATAACCAAAATCAGACTTCAGTTCTGGGCAGAGTAAGGTACCGGTGCGTCTGAGCTCACAGTGTACCGAACACAGTCTCTGCCTCATACATGTGTCATTGTTAAAACCACGACATCAGCAACTGCGACTCAAAAGGGCGTGTGACCACCGGCACTGGAATTCGGCGCAATGGCAAAGCGCTGCATGGTGTGATGAATCCCGAACTTCCTTCATCACGCCGGTGAGTGGGCGCGAATCCGTCGTCTCCCAGCGGAACAGCTGCTTTATACCAGTACTGCGGGACAGAGACAAGCTGGCGGTGGCTCGATTAGCCTCGGAGAACATTCACAAGGGCATCCTTCCGTCCAATAGAGCTTGTGCAAGGCAACATGACGGCCAAGAAGGATCGTATACTGGTTGCAGATTATGTACAGCCCTTCATGACGATCATGTTTCCCTACAGCAGTGGATTTTTCAGAAAGATAATGCGTCATAAGGTACGGCCAGGAGTGTGATAGATTCGGGGAATAAAATGACTAGTTCTGACTGATGTGCTAGCCATGCAATTCGCAGGATCTGATCCCGATCGAACACATCTGGAATGTGATTAAGCGTGGCGTAAGAGCTCATCGCCCTCACCGGAATTTGGTGACTTCTAGCGACGTACAAGGGCTTCATTGCTTCCACGCCACGACGTGTCCCCGTTGTTATCCGTGACAGAGATCAACGTACCAGCGATTAGGCATGTGGTCAGAATGCTCTAGCTGATTAGTGAACAGTAGAGCAGGCCGTTGTGGCCCAGCGGTTCTAGGCGTTTCAGTCCGGAACCGCGCTGCTGCTACGGTCGCAGGTTCGAATTCTGCCTCGGGCATGCATGTGTGTCGTATCCTTTTGGTTAGTTGGGTTTAAGTAGTTCTATGTCTAGGGAACTAATGACCTCGGATGTTCAGTTCCATAGTGCTCTGAGCCACTTGAACAGTACAACGTTATGTACAAGGTTATTTAAAAGGGAGGTTGGGCCCGGAGCTAAATCGGCTGTGATTGGCTGGCGCAGTGACGTCACTGTAGGAGCAAAGCGAGGCAGCGGCCAGCGCAGCAAGCGACTCTTACTAAGGACAAGCAACTACTTATAACACCAATAAGTTCTCAGGAAATTATTTAAAACAGTTGATTTACCTGTTTAGATGTTTGCAGTAGAAGAAGAGTGCCACGGTCTAGATTTCCGCTTCTGTGCTGCTGCTGCTGCTTTCTGCATTTTATGCTTCGTATTGAGGAACCGCATACGAATGAAAAGTCGTGTCCTGACAAACAGTTTTATAACGTGTGACGAAAATTCCGGATATTTAGTTTGGACAGCAGTGCATATTGTTTTCACTATATTTTTTTCCTTGGAAATACTATCCAATCCATTAAATTCATTAAAAATTAGTTCAAACTGAGACACCTTACGTAGCTACTCATGTGTAGGAACTGTAGGCCCACCGCGAGATAGAAATTCAATCCAACCATAATTTTCATTTGTTGGAGGACTTAAAATATCAGCAGACGGCGTTCCCAGTGTCTTGTCACAGTTCTTTGCACGATATGCAATGCAGCCAGCCAGGTAACGGAATCCTTCTGCAGAGCAGTCACATCCCTCTTTGACAGCAGATTCTTCTGGTGCAGGTTGAAGAGGAAAGTTAATATTTCGTAGCTCTTTTTCACCATCTATCATCTGCAGTGCTTCGCTCATGTCAGGCAAAATTCCTGTGAACAGATGTGACGCCAAAAATCCGTCACACTCATCTGCCTCTACTGATGTATCACTTGACAGAGGAATGTCATGAGCATTGTGTCCCAGCAGTAACAGCCGTAATCGATATTTTACTTGTGTTGGAGAAGGGTTCCAGTGGAAATAACCAACTCCTCTGATCTGTGAGAAAAATTTTCCAGTGCACCCTAGTTCAATCTTGCAGTTAAAATACATGTCATTTGTAGTGGCTGAAGGTCTGAAAACAGTCTAAATAATGACCGAACAGTCGTCATAATGCCTTTCTGGGATGGGAGCAAGTGATTTGCATTGCCTACTCGCATTTTTTCGGCACACGTATACAGTTCTTTCTTGAACATCTTTATGTATCCCATAACAACATGATAACGCATTCTTATTGTACCTCGGAGGATTCAGAATGTCAAATGCGTCGTTTGCTAACTGAAAAAAAAAATTTGCTGCTTCCTCTTCTTCAGGCATTAGGTACTTTATGGCTTTAGCTGTGGTACTCGAAAATAGTTGCATTGCCAAATAAACCCTTTGACTCTCTCTCCCCTTGACACTGAGATGAAGCTGTGACAGTTTAGGACACAACTTCATTTGACTCCTATCTAATGCGAGCAGTCTTTCAACAATAGATTAATTAACAATTCTCCCACTTGGAAGCTTTAGTCCGTGATCCAGAAAGTGGTTCCTCATTAATTTAAACAAACTCGGAACATCTGAAAACACCCAGAGTCGTTTATTTTCATACTGCGGATTGGAAAAGCAGGAATTAGTGTCCGTCACATTAAAATCATTTCCCCAGTACTACACATATCTGGAAGGCTTTCCTCTTTCCGCCACCTGGGGAGGCGCTCGATGGGTGACCCAACAACACCACAAATATATACAAGGTGTTACAAAAAGGTACGGCCAAACTTTCAGGAAACATTCCTCACACACAAATAAAGAAAAGATGTGATGTGGACATGTGTCCGGAAACGCTTAATTTCCATGTTAGAGCTCATTTTAGTTTCGTCAGTATTTACTGTACTTCCTCGATTCACTGCCAGTTGGCCCAATTAAAGGAAGGTAATGTTGACTTCGGTGCTTGTGTTGACATGCGACTCATTGCTCTACAGTACTATCATCAAGCAGGCATTGTTGGTGATGTCTTGATTGGGCCCCATGTTCTTCCGCCTACGCTCAATGGAGCACGTTATCATGATTTCATACGGGATACTCTATCTGTGCTGCTAGAACATGTGCCTTTACAAGTATGACACAACGTGTGGTTCATCCACGATGGAGCTCCTGCACATTTCAGTCGAAGTGTTCGTACGCTTCTCAACAACAGATTCGGTGACCGATGGATTGGTAGAGGTGGACCAATTCCATGGCCTCCACGCTCTCCTGACCACAACCCTCTTGACTTTCATTTATGGGGGCATTTGAAAGCTCTTGTCTATGCAACCCCGGTACCAAATGTAGAGACTCTTCGTGCTCGTATTGTGGACGTCTGTGATACAATGCACCATTATCCAGGGCTGCATCAGCGCATCAGGGATTCCATGCGACGGAGGGTGGATGTATGCATCCTCGCTAACGGAGGACATTTTGAACATTTCGTGTAACAAAGTGTTTGAAGTCACGTTGGTACGTTCTGTTGCTGTGTGTTTCCATTCCATGATTAATGTGATTTGAAGAAAAGTAATAAAATGAGCTGTAACATGGAAAGTAAGCGTTTCCGGACACATGTCCACATAACATATTTTCTTTCTTTGTGTGTGAGGAATGTTTCCTGAAAGTTTGGCCGTACCTTTTTGTAACACCCTGTATATATATATACATACATACATATATATATATATATATATATATATATATATCATGGAAAACCTGTATATGGTTGAGTCGACATGGAGTTTCCAAATACGAGGCCACTTCCCTGATGAGATGTAATTTCGTCACTCTGGAGATGAGAGGTGACATCAGAATTCATGAGTTATTCCGTTCGTTTTTTCGTGTTATCCTTATAATGATGGATATAATGAAGTATTCGAATTATGCTGAGCATATAATACATTTCCTTTTATAGACGTACATATCTACATCTACATCTACATCCATACTCCGCAAGCCACCTGACGATGTGTGGCGGAGGGTACCCTGAGTACCTCTATCGGTTCTCATACATCTGCTTGGTGGAATTCGTGTTTTTATGTTGTGATTAAATCCCCGTTTTCTGCTATGCTTACCGCAATAATTTCTGTTTTATCTGTGCCCAGTGAAGAGAATTTATGCGTGTAAAGGCGTAAATTCCCGCATTGCCGCGTCAGCCCATAAAATCCACAGACATGCGAGTGGGACTCGCACATCGAAGTTTCCGTAAAAACCTAATAGAGTATATAGGTAGTTCATCCCTTCCGGGAATCGAAACTTTCGATGATTTTTACCTGTTATCGATATCGACACTTGCAAGACATCGAAATATGCGACAGAAATGGCCCTATCTGTTGACTGGATTGACTTAGAGGCTTCAGTGTTTTGCAGTTTGAAGGGAAAGTAGGTCAAAGTATGTGAGATAAATTTCAGATTCATATATGTCCACCCGCTCCTGAGAAAAGCGTTGTCAACTCTCAAACTGACAGACAGACAAACAGACATATAACACATATAAAAAAATTGTGTTATAATTACAAACTGACAGACTTCTATCAACACTCAACTCAGTTTTCGCCTAGTGGTCACCTTCTGTTCAGAAGGCATTTAATGTCGTTCGTCAGGAGACAAGAGCATTACATAGCCGGTGGCTGGCGTTGTAATAACGTCCCAATCAGTGTTTTTCCGGCTCACAGGGGTGTGATGGCATACTAAGCATTTTACATGGCCTTGAAACGATATGAAGAGTACGAGCATTCCCATTCGGCATTGGACACTTCCTTCTCCCCTCACCTTTTTCGGACAAGTGTGTAGATACCGTACCATTTCTGGTGCACAACGTAAATCCAACTTAATATAAGTAGTATTCTCAGCAAACTACTTGCTGTCTGACAAGGTGACTGCTTTCCTCTGACGGTGTCCGGTTGCGGCATCTTACCGTTCCTTCTCACCCCCTCTTCCCCCTTTGCCGCTGCACTTGGAGCAATAGCCAGGAGCACTGTCGGAGTGCTGACGATCGCGGAGCGTGTTTTTAGCCAGGCGTGCTGTGGATATTGATAAGTCAATTTGCGAGTATCGAAATACGTGACGTAAGTGGGCGATTTACTACATTTACTACATCGCCCAACGACTATAGATCCGTTCCTGATAAGAAGAGGTTTCAACAAATGGACAGACAGACAGTAGTCAGATAACAAATGAACGATAATGAGTGTGAGATAATTACAGACTATGATTATCGGATTTTTTCCTTTAGTTACACTCTGCAATATGGTTTCTTGCGAAATGTCATGATTCTAGGTCAACAGAAAGTACCATAAAGGTTTGATGAATGAGTGTGTCAGTATCAAAATATGCGATATAGAAGGCTACATAATTTAGTTGCATTGAGTTAGAAGCTCACATTTCTTACACTGCCAGGGGACCGCATTCCTTAGAACACTGATCAGCCAGAACATTATGGTCACCTACCCAATAACTGGTATGTCCACCATTGGCACGGATAGGCAGCGATGCATCATGACATGGAAGTAATGTGGCCTTGGTAGGTCTCTGGAGGAGCAGGCACAACAACTGCAAACACAACTCACCTAATTCCTATAAATTATTGCGAGGGGGGTGATGAGCTCTGACGCCACATTCAATCACATTCCTGATGTGCTCAATCGGGTTAGTGTCCGGCAGTTGTGGGGCCAGCACGTCAATTGGAACTCGTCATTCCGTCACACTCCTGGCCTTGTGACATGCCGCATGATCTTGTTGAAAAATGACACTGCCGTCGGGAAGAATGATCAACATGAAGGGGTGTACGTGGTCTCCATCCAGTTTACGACATTCCGTGGCCCTCATGGTGCCTTGTGCGAGCTCCTCTGGACCCGTAGGTGACCACGTGAATGTGTCCCAGAGCATACCGGAGCCGCCCAATACTTGTCTCCGTCACGGAGTACAGGTGACAAAGAGCTCTTCCCCTGGAAGACGTCGGATTCGTGCCATTCCTTCGGTATGATGAAAAAGGTATCCAGATTCATCACACCAAGGAACGCTCCGCCACGGTGCCAACGTCCACTGCCGACGCTCACGTGCTCATTTCAGTCGTAGTTACCGATGTCGTAGTGTTAACATTGCTCACGCATGGGACCCCGACTGCAGAGGTCCATCGCTAGGAGTGTTCGGTGCACTGTGTCTTCAGACATACCTCTACTCTGCCCGTCGTTAAAGTCTGATGTTAGCTCCGCCGTAGTTCGCCACCTGTCCTGTTAAATCAGTCTGCCCAGCTTACGACGTCCGACGCTTGTAATGAGGGCTGGCCGACAAATTCCACGACATCTGGACGTGTTTCACTCTGGTTTCGCCACGTATTGAAGACACTGACCACAGCGCTCCTCGCACGCCCGACAAGTTTTGCAGTTTCCGAAACGCTCGTGCTGAGACTGTGGGCGATCACAGTCTGCCCTCGGACAAACGCAGATAGATCGCACGCCTTCCTCATTCTCGTACGCACGGTTAGCAGGCTCCCTGATGCTGCATGCACTGTGCTTGTGTCTGACTGGCAGTCATTCCTCGCCAGATGACGCTGCTACCGCCTAGACAATGTATACCGATAGTAGGTCGGTGAACATAAGCTTTCAACTGATCAGTGTATGTGGCACAAAATACAAGTTGATACATCAATCTGTTCCTGACAAGAAGGTTTTGAAGAGTCTGACAGATAGAGAGACAGACGGATAACGAGGAGACCCTATACGGGTTCTGTTTTTATCAACTGAGGTATGGAATCTTCAAAATAATTAGTATAGCAAGTACGGGTATGGAAAAGGTAATTTGGTCACAGTTGTGTTGGAAAGAATGGTCGACCATGCTGCACATGTAATTTGTGACTGAACGTAGTCTTTTTCAGCTCCAGCTTCCGTATCGATAAATCAGTCATCAGTGCACTTTCACAAGCATGCGTAAAAAAAAAGATACGTTCAAAACGCCCAGAGAAGTTTGTGAAAACTAAATTAGGAGAGCAAAGGTCCAGAAATCGAGTCTTAGGTTTGGTGTGTGCTATTTGCACCGATCGATGAATGAGAAAACACTCTGCTGAGAAATTTCTCTTGGCGAATATGTCAAAACTTCGGGCTCGAAACCCGTTTAGCCCCGGTAAATGAAGAGTTCATCATCCCGCGGTTGCTCCCTGGCAGTGGGGATGTCTCGTCCGGATGTTAAACCTAAACCGAATCTGTTTCAGACAGAGAATGAAATAAATTGCGTACGCGATTGGAGAGGATTTCCCTTAATAGATGAGCAAAGTTCCCTACAAAAGCGTTTAATTAACTAAATATCTTTGCAGCTATCAAAGAAAAGCGCGGCTTTGCTGGCGCCGCTGCGGGGAATTGCACTGGAACAGCGTGTAATTAGTTTCACACTAAGTTGGTAGGGAGAATCCAATTAACCCGAAACTTGCTAAATAAGACTAGCGACGGCGGCGGGCACTTTTGAGTGGACGCGCTTCGCCGGCGCTTCGGCTGAAAGCGTCGCAGCCCAGAATCCGCAATTAGCGCGGAGGCGACTGCAACGCGTCTCCGGCAGGCGTCTCTCGCTCTCCTCTGGCAGGTGGAGTGGAGCCCTCCCTCCTCCCATCTCTCAGCAGACTGCCGCAATGAGTAAGGCAGAGCATTCAGACCGTCTGAGAGGCAGCAACAGGCTCGCCCCCAGAAATAAAAAGAAAGAATATGCTCGTCGCTGTTTAATGGCAGAACAGCAAACTCTAAAGCACGTGGAGATTAAGAGGTCTCTATCTCTCTTGTGTCCACAGTGTCTCAGAGGTTTACGAGTTAGATGCACTACCTCATCATGTAATAAGGGTCGGTAGGTCTTCGAAATATTCTCAAACATTTAGGGCGGACTAAATTTACGTCCTGTCTTAGCCAGTCGAAGTAATGTTCACTAGCTGGTTGTGCGCGGCCTTTACCCGGAGCACCTGTCTACATCTACAGGGCGTGGAGAAAAATATGGGAACACCAAAAACACAGCACATTACCTTCCCTAGCCGTTCGCATTCCAAACATTTTCCAGTCAAATCGAAATAGGTAAACGAGTGTCCTGTTGGACAGTTCAGGTAATCATCATGAAAGGGGACAGCGATCACACAACCCTGCAAAGTAGACCACAAAGGGTCAATAATATGGAGATCTGGTGACTAAGCTGCGCTCACAAAACCAAACCTGGACGATGCGAGCTGTGAGAACAGGGCCCCTGTCGCCTTGAAACACTACCATGATGAGGACCTGATCATTCAAAACGGGTCACATAATTCTTGGAAGAAATGTGACCCTGGAAAGGGGCTCAAGGAATACCACGATATGACAGCCAAATTCATCACCGAACCGGTCCGGCCCCGGTAGCTGAGTGGTCAGAGCGACAGAACGTCAATCCTAAGGGCCATGGTTCGATTCCTGGCTGGGTCGGAGATCTCCACTCAGGGACTGTGTGTTGTGTTGTCCTCATGATCATCATTTTATGCCCAACGACGCGCAAGTCATCGAAGTGGCTTCAAATAGAAAGACTTGCACCCGGCGAACTGTCTACTGTAGTCACACGACATCACCGAACCCATGCCATGAAGCAAATAGTTTGCACCAAGGGCTTGCAACGGCGTATGCTAGACATCAACTCAGCTCGAAGTACGAAAATGTGTGAGACAAGATTCATCTAACCAAATGATTTTCTTCCTTTGTTCCAAAATCCAGATTTTAAGATTACGGCAGCCCGTTTTCCTCTTACGGGTATTTACAGTACTAATGTACTGCTCTGAAATTCCGTCTCAATCTGAAATCTCCGTGCGTGTTGGTTTGGTGTTAACAGGGTTTGCGAGTTCGACATTCAGTTCTGCAGTGATTCTTGTTACTGTTGTTCTCTTGTTTTTCTTCATAATCCACTGATCATCTGTCTCGATCAATCAACACACACTCTTATCTGCGTAGTGAGTCAGTGGATGATGTTTCACCGATTTCCCTGTATGCGGCATAAATCTTTCGAATTACCAGACGGTTACCTTGTTTACGGAAACACCCACCATACGAGTGACAACACTTTACCCTCGTTCGAATTCAGTTACCAACGAGCTAATGCACGAACAAGTACACAGGGACCTGTTCTGATCGCTCCATACACTTGAAATGTATTGAGGGTATTGCACAGGTACCGTCTGTAATCAAATGCTCGTACAACAGCATCGCCTGCAGCACCATATGGACTTAGGTTTAGTATACATTTCTGGCGGTGGTTTAATATTTTTATCCAACTTCTGTATATAATTGCTCTGCATTTCATACGTACGTGTTTGGCATTGGGTCGTTAGATGTATTTCAGACTGTTTCTCGATCGTTTCGCCCTCGAATAGCACATGATGAAAATGAATATGTATTTTGATACGATGGCGTCTCTCCTTACGAAGGAGGAACACAACAAATATTTCAGGATTTGGTGAGACGTTTGGTGACTGAAATATCATGAAAAGACGTCGCGCAAGGAAAAACGCTTTTTTTCTTTTTTTAACTGCTGCTATCCCAACACGACTATCAAGTCCATGACGCTGTCTTCCCTATTTATTGATAATACAAATCGAAGTGACCTTTCAACTTTTTCGATATCTTCCGTCAATCCTGTTTGGCAACGATCCCATTCTGCGCCGAAGACGACGGAAAGTGTGACGTAGGCAATCTCTTTAGTAGAGCCGTTGCATTATACAATTGTTATACCAGTAAGACAAAAAAGAAAAAGGTTCAAATGGCTCTGAGCACGATGGGACTTAACATCTGAGCTCATCAGTCCCCTAGAACTTAGAACTACTTAAACGTAACTAACCTAAGGACATCACACCCACCCATGCCCGAGGCAGGATTCGAACCTGCGACCGTAGCGGTCTCGCGGTTCCAGACTGAAGCGCCTAGAACCGCATGGCCACACCGGCCCGCATACCAGTAAGACACATTCTTGGTTTGGCTACCTCACAAAATTTTCTAAGCCATGGATTCTATTTCAGTTGTTTGTCATTTTATTTCCTAAATAATTAGTTGAAAACTACAACTTCGAATTTGTGTTATTTACACTGCAACTGAAATTGAACGGCACCGTCTTAGTAATCGTGTAGAGGATCTCAAGCTCTGTATTTTTTAGCACCAATTGCTACTTTTCTCCCCATGAAGATATCTTGTATAAATTATTTTGCAATTGATTGATCTACTGATGACATTACCAGGTGATAAGCGATAGCATCATCTGCAAACAGCTTAACAAAACTGCTCAGATTGTCTTCTAAATCCTTTACGTACATTGAGACCAGCAGAGGGTCCTTAGTCCACCTGAGATACCATTTCGCTTTCACTAGGTGATTGTCTGCCAATTACTACCAATTGTGACCTTTCTGACAGGAAATCGCGGCTGAGACGATAATCTGAGGGCACGCTTCTTAGAAAAGGTGACAAAAGCTTTCAAGATCTCTAGAAATAAGAGGTTGTGAACAGTATGCATTTTCTTTTGAGCTGTAATATGAATACTACAAGTGTCAGAGAGATCTGAATAACAGTGCTTACAGCACACAATACCCGCAGTGCATGGCGGAGGGTACCCTGTACCGACACCAGTCATTTCCTTTCCTGTTCCACTCACAAGTACAGCGTGGGGGAAACAACTGCCTATATTTCTCAGTACAAATCCCGATTTCTCTTACCTTCATGGTTCTTACGTGAAACGTATGCTGTCGGCTGTAGAATCTTTCTGCAGTCAGCTTCAAATACCGGTTCTCTAAATTGTCTCTATATTGCTCCTCGGAAAGAACATCCAGTGACAGCTCTCATTACTTCGTGGGAATAAAGAGCCACTTGTGTTTCCTGAATTTTCTTCGAGGTATTTCATAGTGTTTGGAAGACAGTATATCTCCCATAATCATGCTAATAATCGATGTCAGAGATATAGCTCTGTAATTTAGTGGATTACTTCTGTTTCCTTTCTTGTGTGTTGATGTGACCTGTGCACCTTTCCACTCTCACGTAGGAATCTTCCGTCAAGCGAGCGGTTATATATGAACGTTAAAATAAAAGACATTTCATAAGCATACTCCGACAGGAAACTAACCACCATGTGGTAGTCCAGAGAGGATAATTTGTCTTTATCAAATTACTTTGCTTCTTCATGCCACGGGTGTCAAGTTCCAAATTAATTAGGTTGGTAGCTGTTCTTGATTTGAATTCTGGAACATTTATTGCATCTTCCTTCATAAAGGAATTTCAGAAATCAATGTTTTTAACGCTGCTTTAGAGGCGCTGTCGACGGTTAATATTACCGTAACAATCACACAGTGAGAGTACTTATTGTGTCTTTTCAATGGTATTTACATTGGACCAGAATTTCTTTGGAGATTCCAATTGCGACAGACAGGAGCATGCGATTCCGACCAGCTTTGTTTCGCAGAAAACAGTATAATCTAATTCCCGCTTCACATCCTACAGAGACGTGAGATGTTGGATGAAAACCAAGTAAACGCTATTGTTTGAAGAGAGAGAGTGATGTGAGGTTACGCATTTCCTTTTGTGCTGTTATGTGAATACTACAAGCGTCAGAGAGGTCTGAATAACCGGCTTACAGCACGCAATTTCCCACAGTGTAAGTGATATTGTAAGTTGAAGAGCGAGTAACGAAGCAATTAGCGAAGCACTACGTGAAGCAGCTTGAATTGGTTGGTGCAGACTGTGAAGTTCCCCGTCACCCAAATGGTCGTAATCTCATCCTAGAGCCACAGATGTATGAACAGCTGATAACACCTGAACGTTACTTAAATGTTAATCAGTGATTAAGGAGCAGTATTTTTTTAATGTAAAAGTACTGTTAATGTGTCGCAGTGTTTTCGTTTACTTGAAAAATAGAAGCAGTGTGTAATCTTTAGAACATCAGTTTCCCTTCGTAAATGCCGTACATTAGGTCCAATACGCCACGACAACAGACGTAGTAATACGAAAACAGTGTCTTCCGCAATGGCTTCCATACAAACTCGTTGCCTTTCACGCCGTGGCCCTCAGGAGTATCTTATAGCTATTCGGACGCTAGTAGTTTCACAACGACAGTGTCATTTACATTTACATGTAGAACGTGGTAGGCTTTTCGTGAGGCTGGACTTTAAAACGATGTCCAAATGTATCCGCTGATAACAGACACGCACGTGAGGGCAGATGACGTTGTCGCTCGTACAAATATTATAAAATCTGCACTGCTCAGAACTAGAAATTGCTTATTCTCTTTTCATCGTCGAGTTAGTACGATTGTTACTCCTTCACACTTAATCAGCTGGACAGCTTTGGATGAGGTTCGAAATGAGGAGAGCCTACACCTCGAACTAAGTCGTAGGCTACCTTTAACCCGAAAGAAATTACAGTTTGCGGGGGATGGTCAATGTGACTGCTGATCCCGTGGGATGGACAACGTGACTAAAAAGTCATCCAGGATAATTAACCATCAAATGAACGCATTAAGTTTGGCGTTGGGACTAGTTTTTAACTGCCCCCCAGTTATAATCCTGTAGAAGGAAATCACTAAACTTTGTAACGACGTATGTTCTTGAAAATGTTGTGCACCATTTGGAGTATTTTGGATGTGTATTGGATTTGATATTATCGAGTTCTTAACAATGACTTGACTCTTCTGTTTGGATTTGAATTATTTACCATTTGTTAGTAGACATCGTTGCTTATAGCGTATCTATAATTCAGAAGAATTAATGTTGAGAGTTTGGAAACTGGAAGGGCATTGATCGTCAAATTTTTGAACGTTGACTAAGTTTTCTCTTTGGATATTAGTTAATCTTGATACACTAATATTGTACAATGACACCAGGTTACAAACCGCCATCAACATCGGCGGAGCCAGAAGAGAGACGGTACTGGTACCACGAGTTCTTATCGCCCCATGAAACTTGCCTTTCCAATTCAAACGCTTGCTGCTCCCATTGAAAGTGACCTTCTGGTTCACTATAAATAAGAGTCAAGGTCAAACGTTATAAGTGTCAGGCAGTCATCTGGACACGCCATATTTTATGCACGGACCACTCTACGTTGGCTGCTCGTGTGTATCGAGAGCCAGAAATCTCTACATAATCTTATACGCATAGAACAAGGAATTTCGGAAAGTTGCTTACACAGCCGTATTACAGTAGGTTTCTGCCTCTCCATGTACACCAAGATAATTATGATCTTTTCCGAGCTAATCATGTCCCTTTGATGACACATTTTATAACTCGCTATTCGGTCGCATAAATTTTATTTCCTCAAGTAAACAAGTGAGTTGTGAGCGACATAATACACTGTCAACTTCTACCTTCGTCTCATGGGACGTTTTCCCCTGATATCGCTCGGTTTGATGGGCCGCAAGTTGGTCGCGCCTCAGTACATTCAAGAGGTAACATTTGTGATGGCGCATCCGCATGGTTAATGAGTTTGGGCACTAAAATTTCTTTGTAAATAACTACTCGTCTTCTGGCGACACCTTCGAGTGCAGCAATGAAGTTAAAAATGAAGTTCCGCTCGGGTAGCTAATGAACGATTCACGAAACTTGCAGCCAGAATAAAAAAGTGTGTACAATCAGAACTCGAACCCATAACTCTGCCATTCACAGGCAATGCCCCTACCAACTAAACAACTGGCGACCTGCGCTGACAGCCTTAGTTTTGTCCACTGCATCTCGAAAGTATAGAGGAGGCAACGGATTCAGTTACCTGTAGATTAAACTCAGAAGTGGGTGCCACGTGGTACACGAAGGGAAGCTTGGACACAAAATAAAGCATAGCGCAGGAAACATGGAGACTGCGCGAAGCAGACTACCAACTGCAAAGAGAACATTCCACGGGAAATAACAGTGTATTAGTATCAGACACAGACCTTAACTTAAAAGAATTCCGCGAATTCAGGATTTGGGTACAGCACTGCATGAAAAGAAGAGAGTAGAAAGGCTTTAGGCATCATGTCACTGAAGGAGGACAGTAATTATATGGACAGCTAACACAAGAAATGAGGAGCTTCTCTGCAGAATTTGTAAGGAAATGAAGACATGAAGAATCATGAAATTTTTCTAGATAAGCTTGAGTACTGTGATATGAGTGGGACAGTGCACAAACGGTTTAATTGATACTTAACTGGACGAATGCAGATGGTTAAAATTAACAGTACAGATAGCCTGCAAAACCACAGAGTCCTCTAACTGGGGAGGTATCAAGAATGGTGTCCCGCAGGGTTCAGTCTTGAGTCCATTATTGTTCTTAATATATATTAACGACTTGCCACTCTATATTCATGGAGATGCCAAGCTAGTTCTCTTTGCTGATGATGCAAGTATAGTAATCACACCCAACAAGCAAAAATCAGCTGAGGAAATTGCAAATAATGTCTTTCAGGAAACTGTTAAGTGGTTCTCTGCAAAAGGACTCTCATAACATTTTGAGGAAACACATTTTATACAATTCAGTGCAGTAAATGACATAACACCATTGATAAATATAGACTATGAACAGAAGTCTGTTGCTAACGCACAATACTCAAAATTTCTGGGTGTGTGCATTGATGAGAAATTTGAATTGAAAGAGACACATCGATGATCTGCTGAAACGGTTGGGTTCAGATCCTTATGCCATTAGGGCTATTGCAAATTTTGGTGATAAACATATCAGTAAATTAGCCTACTATGCCTATGTTCTTACACTGCTTTCATATGTCATCACATTTTGGGGTAATTCGTCACTAAGAGAGAAAGTATTCAATGCACAAAAGCTTGTAATCAGAATAATTGCTGGAGCACACCCAAGATCACCTTGCAGACATTTGTTTAAAGAACTCGGGAAATTCACAGTACCGTCCCAATACATATATTCACTTTACGAAATGTCCGCCCCCGGTAGCTGAATGGTCAGCGTGAAGGATTATCAATCCTCTGGATCTGGGTTCGATTCCCAGCTGTGTCGGGGAATTTTCTCCGCCCAGGGACTGGGTCTTGTGTTGTCATCATCATCCTATCATCCTCACTGACTGCAGGTCGCTGAAGTGGCGTCAAATCGAAAGACCGGAACCTAGTGTAGGGTCTGCCCGGCAGGGGACCCTAGACATACGCTTAGATTAATAAAAAAAATTACGAAATTTGGCATTGATAACCCATCTCAATTAAAAAATAACCGCTAAGTGCATAGCTACAACACTGGAAGAAAGTATGATCTTCACTATTCTTGATTAAATCTCACTTTGACACAGAAGGGCTGAAATATACTGCCTCAAAAATCTTGGGTCATTTGCCAAATAATATGAAAAGTCTGAGCAATATTTAAAAGCTAATTAAAAGAATTTCAGAATGACAACACCTTCTACTCATAAGATGAATTCTTAGTTTCATATAAGTAAACTATCTAAATTTTACTGACCACTACATTTTATTTCACATCAGTTGCATGCCCTGCTGCAGTAGGAAAAAGAAGAGACCCATTGAAAAATGCTTATATCGGAGCAAAAAGATAGTATATGTTCCTGTCTACTTAAAAGACTCTGACTAAAAAGTGGGGTACTAGCTGCCTCATCCTACCTCCGTCAGCACCTTTAAAAATTTTGGGAAAAAATTTGGCATGATACCACATTCGCGCTTTCTTATGCTGAGAGAGAAGGAGACAGTGGCAGTGGCAAAGGGACGGAAAATAGTAGACAGTGTTTGTGTTATAGAAAGAGCGAAGGAGACAATGTTGTGAGAGAAAGAGAGGAACACAGTGGCAGTGGAACATAGTGAGAGTGACAGTTGTAGGAAAAGTGTGAAGGAGACAGTGCCAAGGGGGTTGGGTGGGGTGAGAATAAAGAGAAAGAGAAAGGAGAAATGGGTGAGAGCCAGTGATAATGACAGACACAGTATTCGACAATGACAACGAAGAAGAGAGTAATAGTGACAGTGAGAACAGACAGCAGCGGTAGGGAAGAAGGAATGAGCTATTAGCAGTAAGAGAGAGCAATAGGGAGACAGTGACAGTGAGAGACGACTGTGCTGGTGATAGGACAGAGAGGGGGGGGGGGGGGGACTATGGCTGTGATATAGAGGACAGTTACAAAAAGGATACAAAGAGATAAGGAAGACGAGTGGGCTGAATGAGTAAGTGAGAAAGCTCAACCGGCAGTGGATGGGTGTGAGCGACTTACAGCAATGGACCAGTGAGTGTGAGTGAGTTATAATTTAGGAAGCTTACGGGAGTTTGAAGTGAGTTGCATGTCGAAAAAAATGCGAATAGGATTACATGTCAAAAATTTTCGGTACATTGTTAAAGGTGCTGAGAAATATAGAATGAAACAGCTGGTACAGATCTTCTCAGTATACGTCTTTTAAGGGGGGGGGGGGGGGGGGGTAGGACGTCAAACGGGCCGACTTGGAGCAGGAGAGTCACTACAGGACATTTTAATTTCTACTGTCTATACTTTTTTACAAATAAATTCATAAAACTTTGTCACCATGACCAGGAAGGATTGAGGACTCACACTCATTGCAGTGGGCAGTGAAAGTTCAAAAACATGGTAAAATATCGTTTTCTTAACTTGTGAAATTTCATCATTTTTTCACTTATTACTGGCTGCATTTGTTGCTATATGTGCACTTTTCTTCCTAAGTAAGAGAGATTCTTCGACGAATTTTGCATAGCATATAAACAGTAGTTACACGTGTATGAAACTCTAGAATTTTCCATATCTATTAAAAAACTGTGGAAAAAATTGAGATAATTAACTATAAAACTTGAATTTTTTCTAAACATGAAGTTTAAAATCTACCAGTTCATTCATAAATTAAATAACTTCTAAGGTTTCATACACCTGTAACTATGGTTTGTATGCTGTGCAAAGGTCATCGAAGAATCTCTCTTACTGCCGGCCGGAGTGGCCGAGCGGTTCTAGGCGCTACAGTCTGGAGCCGCGCGGCCGCTACGGTCGCAGGTTCGAATCCTGCGTCGGGCGTGGTTGTGTGTGTTGTCCTTAGGTTGGGTAGGTTTAAGTACTTCTAAGTTCTAGGGGACTGATGCCTCAGCAGTTAAGTCCCATAGTCCTCAGAGCCATTTGAACCATTTGAATCTCTCTTACTTAGGAAGAAAAGTGTACCTATAGCAACAAATGCAACCAATAGTAAGTGGAAAAAATTATGAAATTTCACATGTTAAAAAAAGTGTTTTGTTAAGTTTTTGAGCTTCCACTGCTATGAATATGAATCCTGAATCCTTCCTGGGCATGCTGTTAAACTTTTATGAATGTATTTGTAAAAGTATAGACAGCGGAAATTAAAATATCCTGTGGTGCCTCTCCTGCTCCAAGTCGGCCAGTTTGACGTCCTAACCCTCTTAAATAAACAGGAACATAATCACTTTTTTGCATCCATAGGAGAATTCTTTTTACGCTGGATAAATTGCATTTAATCCACAATTTATCAAGCTGTGGGACAGTGTACAGAATAATTGGAAGTGTCAGCATAATACAGGAGCTAGTATTACGGAAGCTAATTAGTGGCACGTAAAACTCACGTGAATCGACGGCTTGCTTTTCAAGACCTAAGGACAGGAGCTGAGAACGCAGTACAGTGTTGACGCTGTCGCTTTGAGTTGGGGATCCGCGTCAGCTGTTTAGGACCTAGACAGTGTACACCCAGCTCCTCTATCGGCCCGAGTCCTGTCTCGCGAAGGCGTCCTGTGCCCTGGGCGACTTGCTGCAAGATGAAGGAGCCAATTACGCGCAGCGGGCGGACGGCGGAGGAGGCCGCTTCCAGGGAGGCCATCAGAGCGGCCACCGGCCTCAGAGGCGCACACAGGCCCGGGGCCGTGCTGTGCGCTGCATTGTGGTGCCCCGGGCAGCTCGCACTACTGTGCGGTGCTCCTCCCGCACCTCCCCGCCTCTTTGCGGCCACAGCCGGTGCGCGGCACAGGAATTCTGCCGCAGGGTCGCCGACACGCTGAAAGCGCTCGCCGGGCGCACTGCTTTGCTCCGCATCCTGCCGTGCTGTACTCTGTAGCCTCTATACCTCTTCGTGTTGCTGCTGCTGCTGGGGTGTAACCGCGAGGAAGCGGAGGGCTAAGAACCTCGGCCGAGCTCCGAACGTTGGACGTGCCTTTCACTGAACAGCCAGCGCAACATTTCTTTTCGTATTTACGGTGGACTACCACAAAGGGGAACGTCAAATTTTCCACAATGGATGTGAGATGGAAGCGTTCACTCAAGCCGACGACGGAGTGGTTTCTCGAGAATTATTGTTCTGATCTTGACGTTGGCTGCGCGATGTTGGCGTCGTCTGCCAACATTCATACTACACTACTGGCCATTAAAATTGCTACACCAAGAAGAAATGGCTCTGAGCACTATGGGACTCAACAGCTGAGGTCATTAGTCCCCTAGAACCTAGAACTAGTTAAACCTAACTAACCTAAGGACATCACGCACATCCATGCCCAAGGCAGGATTCGAACCTGCGACCGTAGCGGTCACGCGGTTCCAGACTGCAGCGCCAGAACCGCGCGGCCACTTCGGCCGGCAATAAGAAATGGAGATGATAAGCGGTTACTCATTGGACAGATATATTATGCTAGAACTGACATGTCATTACATTTTCATGCACTTTGGATTCATAGATCCTGAGAAAGCAGTACCCAGAACAACCACCTCTGGCCGTAATAACGGCCTTGATACGCCTGGATATAGAGTCAAACACAGCATCGACGGTGTGTGCAGGTACAGCTGCCCACGTAGCTTCAACACGATACCACTGTTCATCAAGAATAGTGACTGGAGTATTTTGATGAGCCAGTTGCTCGGCCACCATTGAGCAGACGTTTTCAATTGCTGAGAGATCTGGAGAATGTGCTGGCCAGGGCAGCAGTCGAACATTTTCTGTATCCAGAAAGGCCCGTACAGGACCTGCAACATGTGGTCATGCATTATCCTGCTGAAATGTAGGGTTTCGCAGGGATCGAATGAAGGGTAGAGCCACGGGTCGTAACACATTTGAAATGTAACGTCCACTGTTCAAAGTGCCGTCGGTGCGAACAAGAGGTTACCGATACGTGTAACCAATGGGACCCCATACCATCACGGCGGGTGATACGCCAGTATGGCGATAACGCATACACGCTTCCAATGTGCGCTCACCGCGATGTCGCCAAACACGGATGCAACCATCATGATGCTGTAAACAGAACCTCGATTCATCCGAAAAAATGACGTTTTGCCATTGGTGCACCCAGGTTCGATGTTGAGTACCCCATCGCAGGCGCTCCTGTCTGTGATGCAGCGTCAAGGGTATCCGCAGCCATGGTCTCCGAGCTGATAGCCCGTGTTGCTGCAAACGTCGTCGAACTGTTCGTGTAGATGGTTGTTGTCTTGCAAACGTCCCCATCTGTTGACTCAGGGATCGAGACGTGGCTGCACGATCCGTTACAGCCATGCGGATAAGTTGCCTGTCATCTCGACTGCTAGTGATGCGAGGCCGTTGGGATCCAGCTCGGCGCTCCATATTACCCTCCTGAACCCACCGATTCCATATTCTGCTAACAGTCATCGGATCTCGACAAACGCGGGCACCAATGTCGCGATACGATAAACCGCAATCGCGATAGGCTACAGTCCGACATTTATCAAAGTCGGAAACGTGATGGTACGCATTTCTCATCCTTACACGAGGCATCACAACAACGTTTCACCAGGCATCACAACAACGTTTCACCAGGCAACGACAGTCAACTGCTGTTTGTGTATGAGAAATTGATTGTAACCTTTCCTCATGTCAGCACGTTGTAGGTGTCGCCACCTGCGCCAACCTTGTGTGAATGCTCTGAAAAGCTAATCATTGGCATATCACAACATCTTCTTCCTGTCGGTTAAATTTCGCGCCTGTAGCACGTCATCTTCGTGGCGTAGCAATTTTAATGGCCAGTAGCGTAATACAAGGGGTCTCCAAGAGGAACATAATTTTTGTTTATAAAGTCAGTTATTACTCAGATACAATTCTGTGACATTAGTCACGTTCAATGTGGTCCCCTTCACCTTCTACACGCCTCTCTCAACGCTGGCGCCATTGCAGGAAGCATCACTGGAAAGCCTGTTTTGGTACGGTGCGTATCTGCTCCGTCCAAATCGGTCCGTTTCAAACTCCTTTTAAGTTTAGAGAAAAGCCAGCAACCAAACGGTGCTAGGTTAGGCTAATACGGAGGCTCAAGGACCACAGTCTTGTAGCGTTTTGCCAAAGTCTCTCCATTTACGGGGGAGATGAGCGGGTGCGTTGCCGCGGTGAAGGTTCCAACTGCATGCTGCCCACAAAACCGGCTGTTTGCGTCTCATCGCTTCACGAAGGCGACGCAAAACCTTTTGGTAATGCTCCTTACTGACATTAGTACCTTCTGAGGATGGACCACGCCATTGGAATTGAAAATGACGGGCAGGATGAATTTCACATTGCTGTGGACCTACCTTGCTTGTTTGGTTCCCAGGGATGGAGAACGCTTCCGTTCAGATGATCGGAACTTTGTTTATAGCTCGTATCCATACACGCAGGACACATCACCGGTCAATGCTCCGTTAAAGAGTTTGCGATTACTGTCCACACTATCCAGTGAGGGACAGTGAAGTGAAATGAAAATAAGGTATTATAATCAGCAGCAGAAAATGGTGTAACGTTATGAATAGGAACGCAGGGCATACAGTGAGCTTCTGTAAACCGTTCAGTGATAGAATTGTTTTCGTCAGAATCGACAGCACACCAACACAGGCAACAGTAGTTCTAGTATAAATGCTGATTTCCCAAGAAGACGATGAAGAAATAGAGAAAGTATATGAGGAGACTGAACGGGTAATTCGGTATGCAAAGGGAGATCAAAATCTAACAAAAAAATGGTTCAAATGGCTCTGAGCACTATGGGACTTAACATCTGAGGTCATCAGTCCCCTAGAACTTAGAACTACTTAAACCTAACCAATCTAAGGACATCACACTCATCCATGCCCGAGGCAGGATTCGAACCTGCGTCCGTAGCAGCCGCGCGGTTCCGGACTGAAGCGCCTAGATCCGCTCGGCCACAACGGCCGGCTAAAATCTAACAGTAGTGGGGGATTCGAATGCGGGTGTAGCGAGGGAGTAGGAGAAAACGTTACGGAAGAATATGAGTTTGGTTGTAGGAACAGGAGAAAAAAAATTGAGTTCTGCGATAAATATCAGTTAATAACAGCGAATATTCTGTTGGAGAATCACAAGATGAAGGGGTATACTTCGAAAAGGTCTGGAAATACAGGGAGATTTCGGTTAGATTATACCACGGTCAGGCACATATCGGGCTGTGAGGGGTACCTAGGAGAAGATAGGGACTCAGCTCACAATTTAGTAATGATGAAGAGGAAGCTGAGGTTTATGAGACTATTCAGGACGAATCAGTGCGCAAAGAAGTGGGATGAGGAAGTTCTAAAGAATGAAGAGAGACGCTTTAAGTTCTCAGTTCTCTGAGGCGATTATGGACATCTCAGTAGGCAGTCATTTGAAGAGAAATGGGCATATTTATTGAGGGCAATCACAGAAGTTGGAAAGAAAACTGTAGGTAGGGCAAGTAAGGCAACTGTGAAGAAACCGTGGATAACATATGAAATACTTAAGCTGACCGACGAAAGAAGGAAGTACAGGAAGTACAAAAATGTTCAGGGAAATTCAGGTATATAGAAATACTTAGGAACGAAATAAAGAGGAAGTGCTTGGAAGTTAAGGCTAAATGGCTGCATGAAAAATCTGAAGAAATCGTGAAGGAATGATTGTCGGCAGGACGAACTCAGTATATTCACTGATGGCAAAAATTCCTAACCATAAAATAATTAATTTATTGTAATGAAATTTTTAGAATACATTTACCTAGGTAACATAATTGAGTGATTAACACTGAAATATAACAGGTTAGTTTAAGCATGAAATAAGCCACTGCAATTATGCAGTTCTGGTACATTAAAAACAATCTAACCGCCAGAATGTTGAATGCAAGCGTGCCAACGCGCATGTATTGTGTTCTACAGGTGTCGGATGTCAGTTTGTAGGATGGAGTTCCATGCCTGTTACGCTTGTTCAGTCAATACACGGACTGTTAATGCTGTCCGAGGGTGGTGCTCGTCGTCGGATGATGTCCCGGACGTACTCGTTTAGACACAAACCTGGTAATCGAGCGGCCAAAGTAACATGCACATACTCTGTAGAGCAACCTGGGTTTCAACAGAGGTATGTGGGCGAGCGTTATCCTGTTGGAAAACGCCCCTTGGAATGCTGTTGATGAATGGCAGCACAACAGATCGAATCAGCAGTTTGAAGAACAATCACGCTGTCAGGTTACATAGGATAACCACGTGAGAGCTCCTGCTGTCATACGAAGCACTCCCGCCAGACAAGACGTCGAGGAATAGGTCTAGTGTCCCTAGCACGCAAAAAGCCCCTTCTAACCGACAAACGGCCATCACTGGCACCGAGGCAGAACAAGCTTCCTTCAAGAACATCCCATCCCCCTACACTGCTCTCCAATGAGCTCTCGCTTGACACCATTGAAGACGCAGATGTTCGTGGTTTGGCGTCACTGGAACGCACAGTGTGTCTGAGACGGAGCTTCCCTTGAAGTAACCAGTTCGTAAGAGTTTGGTCTGTCACTGTGTTGCCAACTGCTGCTCAAATTGCTGCAGCAGATCCAGTACGATGCGACAGAGCTGTACGTCGAACACGGTGGTCCTCCCTCCGGGTGGTGAGACGTAGCCAAGCGGAGCCCTGTCTTCTTGCGACCGTACATCCTCTTGACCGCCGTTGCCTTCAGTCATCTACAGTCGCTACATTTCACCCAAGTCTTTCTGCAGTATCGCAGAAGGGACCTCTAGCGTCTAGTAGCCTTATTACACGACCTCGTTCAAATTCAGTGAGGTGTTAGTAACATCCACTTTTTCATCTTAAAGGGATTCTCGACTGACATCATTCATCACATCTGTTCTCAAAGGTATGCGTATGTAAGGCAAATCTTATTTGCGTCCTCATAGTGGCGCCACTAGCGCCACTTTTACGCAGCAAGCACGAAATTTGTACAGACAACGCCTTGCAGATGCGGAAACACACCTACCAACGTTCGTCTACTCCTTTTTGGCGTTGCGAATTTTCTTATGTTAGTGTAGCAGAAGTCAATACAACCTTCCGTGAAATTGAACCAAGTGCGGTAATGTTACAAGTACAGTCGGAATTCCACTGTTAAATTCATATGAGTGAGCGGATAAGTGGAAAGAGTATACTGAAGCCGTCAACGACTGGGAGACTTTTCTGATGACGTGATAGAAGAAGAAACAGTCGTCGACAGGGGAGAGAGAGACAGGGGATCCTGTGTTAGAATCAGAACTTAAAGGAACGTTGGAAGACTAAGATCAAATAAGGCAGAAGGCACAGATAAACTTTATCGAAGTATCTAAAATCATTGGGGGAAGTAGAAAAAAAAAGGCTATTCACGTTGGTGTGTAGAATGTATGATTCTGGTGATTACCGTTAGACTTTCGAATAAACATCATCCACACAATTCTGAAAATGTAAAGGGTCTACAAGTGCGAGAATTATCGCACCGTCAGCTTAACAGCTGATGCATCCAAGTTGCAGACAAAAATAATACGGAGAAAAACGGAAGAAAGAACTGAGGATGTGTTATATGATGATCTTATTTTGCTTTAGGAAACATAAAGGCACCATAGAGGCATTTCTGACGCTGCGATTGATAATGGAAACAAGAGTGAAGAAAAATCGAGACATGTTCATGGGATTTGCGGACCAAGAAAAAGTATTCGAGAATATTAAATGATGCAAGATGTTAGAAATTCTGAGAGAAACACAATGACTGCTTGAAATGTGTCCATATCCTTAAGCATTTAACGTTTTCCTAAGTGCAATATGGGGACGACATCCTAACCATGAAAAACACTCCGATAACGGTCCACCACATTCCGTACTTCTCTGTTAACGTTATACAAGACGGCATGTAACCATTCTCCATGCAAACCCTTCCATCGGATTTTCAAAAGATACAGCGTGATTCATCAATCTAAATCAGTTTTTCCTGTCGCCCACAGTCCAGTGCCGTCGCTCGTTAGAGCACCTCAACCACCACTTAGCACTGACTACCGAAATGGCGGGCTCATGAGGATCTGCTCGCCCATTGTACTAGCTGTAATTCTGTTAGTAGTTTGGAAATCACGTATGATTCCTTCGGCTGATTGCACGCAATTTTTTATAATCACCCTCCGCAAAGCTCGACGGTCCCTCTCCAACCGAACAAGGGTCTCACAGGTAGTGTTTAAGCTGCAGTTGTTCCTTCGCGTTTTTACCTCACAGTTACATGAACAACACTCGACTTCAGGAGTTTTAGAAGGCCTGGAATGACTTTGGTGTATTCGGTTCTTAGTTGACGTCCAATGACGAGTCCACGTTCGAAGTCACTGAGCTTTCCTAAAGAACCAAGTCTGCTGTTATTGCTTCTCTTCTCTATTCATAATTTTATCCCTCTGTCTCGTTTTATGTTGGCTGGTGACGTCTAGACATCAATTTCGCTTAACGCTTGTGGAAGTTTTGAATAACTCTCTAGGGGGAGCTACGTTCAGGTATTTATAAAAAAATATTACGAAATAAATATACGTTCTCTTTCATTATGCAGGATGATCTACAACAGCGGCCACAGACTCTCACAGGAGGTAATATGTACCAAACAAGTAAAATATTGCTAATAAACTTGGTCACTAAAACGCATTCCTAAGATCTGTGAGCGCTTGTTCAGCTTCTTTGAATCACGTCTATTCTATAGCAAGATCTTTGATTTCCCGGTTTTGGGAGGAGGTATTATGGGCCAAAACAAGAAAGAATATCATTAAACATGTGCTTTAAAATGCATGCCATGAGAGCTGAGAGTACCTAGAGGAGATATTTATCTTGCCACCGAAGATGAACAAGTGTACAGTCGATGTTTTTGTCCATGTTTTGGTCCATACTACAACAGCGCAAAATACGGAAAAGAAGGAGCTTGCCGTTAAAGAGATGGTTCAAATGGTTCTGATGGCTCTGAGCACTATGGGAGTCAACTGCTGCGGTCATCAGTCCCCTAGAACTTAGAACTACTTAAACGTAACTAACCTAAGGACATCACACACACCCATGCCCGAGGCAGGATTCGAACCTGCGACCGTAGCAGCAGCGAGGCTCCGGGCTGGAGCTCCTAGAACCGCACGACCACCACGGCCGACAGTTGGTTCAAATGGCCCTTAGCACTATGGGACTCAACTGCTGTGGTCATAAGTCCCCTAGAACTTAGAACTACTGAAACCTAACTAACCTAAGGACATCACACACATCCATTCCCGAGGCAGGATTCGAACCTGCGACCGTAGCGGTCGTGCGGTTCCAGACTGTAGCGCCTTTAACCGACGGCCGACAGTTAAAGATATATTTCCCACAGTAGGAAAGACGAACACGTGCACATAGCTGTCAAGGTATGCATTGTGGGGCTCATGTTTACCCCACCTTTCTTTCTTGTTTTGGTCCATACTATCACTTTGAATGATTTCACTGGAGTTCTGGTTGACCCCGTACGATTCACTCCAATCTATTGCTTGTATAGGAATTCTTCCAATACATCTGTGGCATGAAACAGCAAACCAGTGTTTAATAGTATTAGTTGAAAACAGTCCTAGTTGCAATTTTAGTTGATAATTAAAAAAAAAACTAAAATTGCAACCAAGACTGTTTTCAACTAATACTGTTGAAGGTATCATAGTTTTAAGAATCAGGTATCATAAATAATCATTAAATAAGTGTGGGATTAGAACGCAGGACAGCAGGATCACTTCAAAAATCATGAATAACAATTTCAGGAACCTCTTAGAAGTTGCACCATAATTTGGTACACAGAAGAGATGAGTGAGTTTCTCGACTTCTTGCTTCGAAAAGAGCTAAAAAGTTGAAGGAAGATGCTACATCTAATATCAGAATGGCTGAGAAATTCGGCCTCATTCCTTTTCCTCCTCTGCGCCCCCTTACTCTAGTCGGAGGCAGCCTCTGAGATGGTCTGCGTGGATGTCGGCGTCTATTCGGGGCAAGACGTCCGCGCAACCCGTTGGCAAGTTGTTCGCCGCCTCTCCAAATTTCTACAGCGGGCGAACTCTTGCCGAAGTTTGCGCATTCTCTAGTGCCGCGTAGAAGTGGTACTCTGTCTGCGCCGCTCTTCAAACAGCAGCCCTCGCTACCCCTCCCTAGCCTCCGTCAGCGCTGTTCCGCGTCTCACTCAGGCGTTATCGGTGTCACGGACAGAACGCACCTTCTCAGCGGTAGGACGCTGCAGCAGACAATACGCGTTCGTTTTTTCGCCTATGTCTTCTATGATACGTTGCGTATCTCTTCGTCAGACGCTGCCGAGGAATATGCTGGATTAATGAAGCGTATTACGAGCGTGGGCTCACAATTCCATGAAATTTTCATGAGGGCACACCTCATCCTTACATCCATAAAGGGCCGGCCCGTGTGGCCGAGCGGTTCTAGGCGCTTCAGTCTGAAACCGCGTGACCGCTACGGTCGCAGGTTCGAATCCTGCCTCGGGCGTGGATGTGTGTGATGTCCTTAGGTTAGTTAGGTTTAAGTAGTACTAAGTTCTAGGGGACTGATGACCTCAGATGTTAAGTCCCATAGTGCTCAGAACCATTTGAACCCACCCATAAAGGTGATAAAAGAAGAAAGTGAATGTAATGTTTCATGTTATCGATAACCCTGCTAAAGACGACCGATATCAGAAATTCGTTTCTGGTGGTTGAATAGCTAGAGATTTCGCGCCAAAGTTGGGAATTTTTGTATGTTTATCAAAAATGGTTCAAATGGCTCTGAGCACTATGGGACTTAACTTCTGAGGTCATCAGTCCCATTGAACTTTGAACTACTTCAACCTAACTAACCTACGGACATCACACATCCATGCCTGAGGCAGGATTCGAACCTGCGACAGTAGTGGTCGCGCTGTATTTCTATCCTTCTGATCGGAGGTCTGAGGGACTTCGGCCGTTGTCTTATGTAAGAAAATTAACCACCTACAGCCGTCCTTCTGAAGTCATTTATCGTATGGCTATCAGTTTCGGTGCTTCAGGGCACCGTCTTCAGGCCTTTGCTAATGTCGAAAGGGTCCACTCATATACATGGTATGTATGGATGGTGATAACACTATCTACAACTGCTAAGGCCTCAAGATGGTGCCCTGAAGCACCGAAACTGGTAGACATACAGTAAATGAGATCATAACTACTGCTGTAGGTGTCTCATTTTCTTACAAAAGTTGGAGAATGTCGTGCAATGTCTGAGCACTTACGAGAAGAAGCGCAGATAAACGATTAATCATGAAGAATTATTATTCTGAATGTGAAAAGAAGAAATAATTCAGTCGTGTCGGTAATTCGGAATGTATGGAAATCATTCTTGTTTTTCGTATACAACGAAATCTTCTTCTTCTGTAGTGGTCAATCCAAGGATTGGTTTGCAACAGCTACAATGGCAGCTTGTCTCCATTCTGTGCGTCTTTCAGCTTTTCTCTTCATTTCTTTATAGGTGTCACATCCCACATCTTTCACGATTTGATCCATGTACCTCAGTCGTGGTCTTCCTCTTGGTCTTTTTCCCTCGACATATCCCTCTATGATTGTGTTCAGGAGTCCTTTATGTCGTAATAGATGGCCTGTAAATTGCACTCTTCTTTTAACAATGAAACTCCGGAAGCTTCTCTTCTCACCTGCTCTTTCCAGAACCACTTCGTTGGTGACCTTGTCAATCCATTTTATTTTGAGCATGCGTCTATAGCACCACATTTCAAAAGAATTTAGCTTCTGCTGTTCCTCTGTCCCGAGAGTCCATGTTTCACACCCATAGCGTGCCACACTCCACACATATGATTTCAAAAATCTTTTCCTGGTTTCAAGGCTGATGCTCTTAGACGTTAATATGTTTTTCTTCTTGTTAAAAGCAGCCTTTGCTTGAGCTATTCTACTTCTCACTTCTGCCTTGCTCCTTCCATCCCTGGTAATATTACTGCCCAGATAAGTAAATTTATCAACTTGTTCAAGCAGTTCATTGCCTACATGAACTTGGACTTTCACTTGATCTTCTTTGTCGCATGCCATTACTTTTGTTTTTGCTTTATTAATTCTCATATTATATTCTTCACCCATAACTTTATCCATTCTATTCAGTAGGACGAAATATCCACGAGATAATGAGAGAAATTCGACGTGTTTTTGGAGAAATGCAAGTCGAGTGTTCTCAGGAAGATGCAGTAAATGTCACGAAGAGAGTTATGAACATGTTAATACAAGTCAGACATCATTTTCCATACCTGAAATGGGATGATGTGATTAACAGCCGGCCGATGTGGTCGTGCGGTTCTACGCGCTTCAGTCTGGAACCGCGTGACCGCTACGGTCGCAGGTTCAAATCCTGCCTCGGGCATGGATGTGTGTGATGTCCTTAGGGGACTGTTCACCACAGATGTAAGTCCCATAGTGCTCAGAGCCATTTGAACCATTTTTTTGTGAATAACATTTGGTTATATCTTTTGAAAAAATGAAGTTCATAATTTGATATATCGAAACTTGTGCGCTTCATAGAGGCTGGAGATTTGACTTCTACTGTGCCGGAGGAAACAGCTGTTCAAAGGTCGGGAATTAGGTCACCTTGCTTTGGTGGGAGCTGGGTTGAGAGAGGTGGAGCTTACTGGAATCTAGCAGTGGACCGCTTGCGAAATATATCTGTTTGAATTAGACTTTTATTCATGTTAAGTAAAAAGATATGGTTGCGACTGGGAGAGAAGTTATCAACCTAAGGATGACACAGTGGGCTATAGAGTTCGGTAAGCCGCTGTCAGCAGGTACACTGGGCAGCGGCGTGCGTAACTAGCGCAGGCTGTAGCAGTGACTAGGATGGTCGTAGATGACAGCGATCGCACGTCACCGACGACGTACGACAGCCACGACCAGACTGATGTAGCGCCTGTGGGCTGCAACATTCAGTACAGGGAGGAACTGTACTCTAAATGTAGCCTCCACCGGGACCGACATCGAAGGCGTGCGCATATCCTGGGCTATGACCAGTGTCAGTGGAAACTTCCACAGAACCTCTGCGAAGCAACAGATGGATAGGGCCGCCAACAGTCCAGGACGTAACAGGCGTCCTACTAGAGGGATAAATGAAAGGAAATGATCGTATGGATTTTAGACCAGAAGTCAACATCTGGGATATACGGACTGCTGGTGCAAGACTTTTTACTTGACGCCACTACAGCGACTTGTGTGTTGTTGAAGATAACATGAAACGATGAGAAACACGAATATTCTTCCGTCAGACAAAGAAAATCTTCAGTTTTGCTGGGAATCGAACATGTGACCTTGCGATCCAGAGGTAACAACGCTAACCATTAGACCATGAGCTGCGGGAATTAGAGAGAATCAGTGCTTTGGCACTATGGACATCCAGTGGTATGGCACTAGTGAGATCCATTGTTGAAGCTCTAGAGGGGTCCAGTGGAGCAGAGAGGTCCAATGGTGTTCCACTAAGTAGGACCGGTGGTGCAGCACCAGAGAGGTATAGCGTTTTGGTACTAGATAGGTCCAGGGGTGAAGGGAAAGGAAAGAGAAGGAATTAATCACGTCAGCCGCGTCGACTGTATGCGGTGCAGATACAGTGGTGACGAATGTGAATGTGTGCTAGACCAAGAACCCAGATTCTCCTACTTATTAGGAGCTTGTTTAAATAATTGCGCCACCCAGACACACTGTTTATTGCAAATGCGTGGCCTATCTCAGCTCGCTTTGCACTGATCCACAACTGCCAACTATCCACAGTCCCCGACGACCATGTTCTCCAGTGTCGCTAGTTTTATATTGACGATGGGGGTTGAGCGCAAATGGGCATCTGAATTGATAGCTTTGGATTCATTGCCCATCGAGGCAAATCAGTTATACAAACGTGTGTTGTCTGTACTCTCGGAAACGTCCAAAAGAGTACACACTACGTATTCATTTCCTTCTTTTTTTTTTGTTCATTCATTTTGTTCTTTACTGTTCGTTCAATTTGTTCAGGGCGGACGTCTCATGACACTCGTTCAAATTCGTCGTTGATTCACAAACTCAATTTCTTTTTATTACTGACGGCAGCTAACCCTCTGACACAACACGCTGAGCAATCGTACCGGGTGTCCTCAGGCGCAGTAATACACAATCGCATGAATACACAGTACATAGCACACACTTGTATAATTCATTCGCTTCGGTGGGCAATGAATCCACAACCTTCAGTGCAGTTTCACATCTACGTTCAACGTTGCCGAGAATGGAGGACAAGGACAGGGACTACCAGTAAGTGCTACTAGGTCGGAATGTGGGTCGTCTAGGAGGTGTGCAGAGATGTTGTGTCCAGATGGCGCAATGTGTACCGAAATTGCCTATTAATCAGGCGATCGCAGGTTCAATTAACGGTCTGGTGGAGATTTTAACTCGTCGCTGCTCATTCGGAATGAACCCCCGATGAAGCTATTATCATTAGTTCCTTCCCTTTCCTTTCCACCCTCCACTCTCCACTCCTTCAGTTTGCATACCACTGATATAGTCAATACTTTGTAGCAGAAGACGGTAAGTAAATGTCGTTCCGCTTCTATCGCAAACACGTCAAGAGCATTTTGTCGTATTGCTGTGGAATGTTTAGAGCAGAATGAATGTCAGTACACTCAGATTCGTAACGACGGAGAACCAGTATATCATTTTTGGCATCCCTGATTTCAACCAGCAATTGGAACATGGGTGCTATAATAGGTGAAGGCACTTATTCGAATGAGTAGTCACTTGCCACTGCATTGCGAAGCTCCTAGCGTATATGCAGAAAAACTTAAACGTTACAATGAATAACCTTCCCCATACGCTATTAATAGACCACATCGATCCAGATTTATTTGGGAATGAATAGTCGTACACATTTAAATTCTGTTATATTACGATATATCCGCGTCAGGTACTATGGCGGATTCTGGCTTTCATGGATTTTTCTGGTTTTCTTATTTCTTACTTCGAAATTGTGGCTTGCTCTTCTTTAATAAAAGTTGCCATACTCCCATAAAATTATTTATCAGAATTTGACGATATTCATTTTTCCCAGGTCTTTAAACAATTGAAGTCACTCTTCATAACGTGTAGAATCACCGAAATAATTATTACATGAAAGAAGAAAAATGCCCTTACGTATCAGGGGTGTCACTAAGTGTTACATTGACGAGCCAGAGACACTGGTACACCTGCCTAATATCGTATTGGGCCCACACGAGCAACACGACGTGTCATGGACTCGACTAATGTCTGAAGTAGCGCTGGAGGGAACTGACACCATGGATCCCGCAGGACTGTCCATAAATCCGTAAGAATACGAGGCAGTGAAGATCTCTTCTAAGCACCACGTTGCAAGACATCCCAGATATGTTCATGTCCGGGCAGTTTGGTGGCCATCGGAAGTGTTTAAAATGAGAAGAGAGTTCCTGGAGCCACTCTGTAGCAATTATGGAAATTTGGGGTGTCGCATTATACTGTTGGAATTGCCCAAGCCCGTTGGACTGCATAATGGATATGAATGGATGCAGGTGTTCAGATAAGATGCTTACGTACGTGTTACCTGTCAGAGTCGCATCTAGACGTATCAGGGGTCAAATATCACTCCAGCTGCACACGACCCGTACCATTACAGAGCCTGCTGACATGCAAGTCCATGGATTCATGACGTTGTCTCCATGCCTGTACATGTCTATCAGCTCGATACAGTTTGAAACGAAACTGTTTCCAGTCACCAACATTACAATGTCGGTATTGACGGACCACGGCGAGGCGTCAGGCCTTGTGCCGTGCAGTCATTAAGGGGCCACGAGTGGGCCTTCGACTCCGAAAGCCCATATCGATGATGTTTCATTGAATGGTTCGCACGCTGCGGCTTGTTTATTGCCCAGCACTGAAATATGCAGAAATTTGCGGAAGGGTTTCACTTCTATCACATTGAACGATTGTCTTCAGTCGTCGTTGATCCCGTTCTTGCAGGATCTCCTTCTGGCCGCAGCGATGTCGGGGATTTGACGTTTTACCGGAATCCTGATATTCACGGTACACTCGCGAAATGGTCGTACGGGAAAGTCCCCACTTCATCGCTACCTCTGAGATTCTGACAAAGGAACCTCCCCATCGCACCCCCCTCAGATTTAGTTATAGGTTGGCACAGTGGATAGGCCTTGAAAAACTGAACACAGATCAATTGAGAAAACAGGAAGAAGTTGTGTGGAACTGTGAAAAAATAAGCAAAATATACAAACTGAGTAGTTCATGGGAACATATGCAACATCAAGGACAATAGGATCGCAGGATCCCAATGGTCTCGTGGTAACGTGAGCAGCTGCGGAACGAAAGGTCCTTGGTTCAAATCTTCCATTGAGTGAAATCTTTTATTTTTTATTTTCAGTTTATGTGACAAACTCTTATGTTTTCATCACTTTTTTGGGAGTGATTATCACATCCACAAGAAAACCTAAATCGGGCAAGGTAGAAGAATCGCCAAGTGTACAAGTTAGATGGGTCGACAACATATTCCTGTCATGTGGTGCACATGCCGTCACCAGTGTCGTATAGAATACATCAGATGTGTTTGCCTGTGGAGGAATCGGTTGACCTATGACCTTGCGATCAAATGTTTTCGGTTCCCATTGGAGAGGCACGTCCTTTCGTCTACTAATCGCACGGTTTTGCGATGCGGTCGCAAAACACAGACACTAAACTTATTACAGTGAACAGAGACGTCAATGAACGAACGGACAGCTAATAACTATGAAAAAATAAATAAAGTAAAATTTTTACTCCAGGGAAGACTTGAACCAAGGACCTCTCGTTGTGCAGCTGCTCACGCTACCACGGGACCACGGCGCTCCTGAGTTCACATTGTGCATGATGTTGCCTATGTGGCCCATGGACTACTCAGTTTGTATATTTTGCTTATTTTTTCACAGTTCCACACAACTTCTTCCTGTTTTCTCAATTGATCTGTGTTCAGTTTATCAAGGCCTATCCACTGTGCCAACTTATAACTAAATCTGAGGGGGGTGCGATGGGGAGGTTCCCTTGTGAGTGCCATCGCTCGTGCGCCGACTGTAACACCATGTTCAAACTCATTTAAATCTTGATAACCTGTCATTGTAGCAGCAGTAACCGATCTAACAACTGTAAAATACACTTGTTGTCTTATATAGGCGCTGCCGACCATAGCACCGTATTCTGCCTCTTTAAATGTCACTGTATTTGAATACGTATGCCTATAGGAATTTCTTTGGATCTTCAGTGTAAATGAATTTACTATTATTCTACAAAATAACAGCTCATAGATTCCCTCTATTTCTAATACAAACTCCCTCGTATCCAAAATTCTATGTCATGATTCCACTTTTCATTACCATTCAGAAGGACGGAGCGCGGCCAAGATCGATCGGAATCGATTTCCTTTGATGTAATTCAGGACGCTGCAGCGCTGTACTGTTCGACACGCTCTGGGATCGCACCTCCGACGTGGAGCATGCACTCGTATTAGTGGCTACACATAGTTGCATCTTAGTCCAGCACGATTACTGGCTCATCATGGATGTTATGCTGCTTCTCAGTATTGCAAGCAGATATGTAATAAGAAGAAAATCACTGATTCTCCCTAGTTGTATAACATTTCATATAAATGTATTCATAGATATATTCTTGTCCATTGAATTGACAATAGAACATAAGCTTTCATGTGTAGCCACGCAACTGTGTATTTGTGCTATACGAGAGGGGCCGGGGAAGGGGGGGGGGGAGGATGACTGCATCAAGTGTACCGTGATTCGGTGAAAATATGACCCACAATGTGGTGTGTGGTGTGTGTGTGTGTTTGTGTGTGTGTGTGTGTGTGAGAGAGAGAGAGAGAAAGAGAGAGAGAAAGAGAGTGGGGGGGGGGGGGGGAGGGTTGGAAGAACACTTACACATTGAATACATTCTACATACTGCACGAGATAAATAAAGAACGAACTTTAAAAAAAAGATACTTCTTTCCCCGTTGCGACTCAGAAGTGTGAAATGTGTCTCTCAGCAACGTGTCCGCACGGAAAAATGGCCACAGCTCAGAAGATGACGCGCGGTGTAAGGTTGGTTAACGATGTCGCAATGACACCAAGTTTCCCCACAACTGAGGCCATCGCCAACCTGGATATGTCACACAATGGCAGTTTGAAGATTATCCAAAGCTACAAAGGCTGTTTATGCTTTTTGAGCCCTCCCAGTGTGATACCTCCATGGTAGCGTTGGGCAGAGTTATGTAGCAACGTGACATCAGTAACCCACTTTGTACCCCACATTAGCTACTGAGCTTTGGCCTTTTTCTCCGAGAGTGGCGACTCCTTGCTGTTTTGAAGTGTCTCCGAGCGCGGGCTGACGTTTCAGGACGCCACGCCTTTGACCCTTGCAAGGGAACGTTTTAGTCACCGTGACACCTTCGAGTCAAATTTCAAACTGCTACCCCTCAAAAAGGGAAAATTATGGGGTTTCAAAGAAGTGATCTGTTAATTCTTTTACACAGTGTATTCATGTTCTCCGACGCTCTTAGTTATTTGTCTCTCAGTTTTAAGTATTTTCGTAAAGTAATTCCCATGTTGCGAGCAGCATATTTCCACTGTCACTACTGTTAGCGCGAAATTCTCCTTACTTTATGATAGCCGGTTAACTGCAATTTAGTGGCTATATTATCGCGGAAGAGTATGGAAATCGTGACACATGGGCTACGTGTGAAATTTACGGCTCGGAAGTGGCGCACTCTTTATTAGAATCATGAAGATTCGTGGAACTGTGGCATTAATCGATGAACCCATGAGTTGAATGTAAAGTTGGACTTTCGTGACGATCTATGACTGGACCATTTCCGTTCATTATATACTGACATAAGTTACCTACAAGGTTTAGATACTGTGCCGAGGTAATCGTCGAATAACTTTCGATATTATCTTGGACATCATTACGTGGGACTGTGTCATAAACCCCAAACAGTCATTTCTCAGAAGGTCTACATTCAAGGATAGAGGAAGCATACTGTTAGGACTACATCGCGTAGTCCTTATCCCAGGCGTGTTTTGTGGGGGTCTTGCCAAAGATAATACGGGCATAGGTCGAGAGTCCACCACAAATAAGTCATTTTCACTGTCTCAGACGACTAAAGACAGGTCAGAACTTAGATATACATTTTGTTCATGAAGGGGCCACGGTGTGGCAATTGATACTAATAGTGGATTGCCAATAACCCAACACCGATGCTTAATAAATATTTTACGAAATGTGTTGAGGACAGCACAGTACTGAACAACATTTTGAGCTATGTTTGGATGTTCAGTAGGGGAAAACAACACTTCGGTTTCAAGTGCAGTCACGTGACGCGAATTTAATACTGCTCAAGTAACAATTCGGTCATTTCTGTAGTGATATTCTGTTGTCTAACATTGTTTGTATTTAAATATGTTGTCCCTATTGCTTTATCAGTGCAGAAAACTATATGAGGACCGACTTTGCAGGATTTAAATTTAGAAACGACAAATAAAACATTTCGCGGAAAGATGATTCTGCATTGGATGAAATAATGCGGATACTTTTCATGAAAATTAGACAGCACAATGTCCCAACCCCTGCTAGACGACGACTTACCTGATTCATTTTCCTCCATGTTTTCTTGAACTTTTTGCCTTTTCGCTTCTATAAAAGTGTCCTAAATTCGGGCATCCTTTCTACATATTTAACTCTTCCTTTAAAGGAAGCGAGAAGATCCAAAGTGGAAGACATCTTGTAAAATTCTACTCACGAAGAATTCTTGGGACTCCCAACCACTTCTATTCTCTTGCATTTTACTGAATACTAACTCAGTTCTTCCTTCAGCAGAGAGTGAGATTATCATTTAGCCACACTTGACTACATGATAGTAACACTTATTTGAAAGATTTTCATGCACAATTGGGATTACAATTGAAATTTTAACTGCAATGCAAATATTTCAGCCATACACGCTAGCTGGTATAGTCCATATCTTCGTCTTCACAAGCACGGCCGTATGCAGTTCTGTCTACAGATTTAGTACAACCAGTTTCGAACTGTACTACGCAGGCTTTTGGGTATTGCCGAAAGTCTGTATGAAGACCGTCTTTGCAGTGTTTACATCTAGAAACGACAAATAAAACCTTTCTCGGAAGGATGATGTCTATATTTGGTGAAATAATGCGGATAGTTTTCATGAAAAGTAGACAGCACATTGTCCAACCCCTGCTAGACTACCAATTACCTGCATCATTTTCTACAATGTTTTTTGAGCTTTCCGCCTTTTCAGTTTCATAAAGGTGTCCGAAATTCAGGCAACCTTTTTGCATGTTTTACTCTTCCATTAAACGAAGCAAGCATAACCACAACTATTTTGAGTATTGCTGTAAATCATATTGCTCCTCTACTATAACCACCAGTTTCGATTGTCACATATCATCAACATAGACAGGAAGTTTTTCAGTCACAATATCAGTATTAACGAAAAATTTTAGTTCCATGATGATATGAGACTATTAACACCAGTACCAATGATGGTTTCCATAGCAGATGTTTGAAATAGAATATCATTTTAGATAAGTACTACAAGCTGTGCGACACCACCTACTCAAAATATTATAGTATAGAGTCACGTGACTGAGGTGTAGTGTTTCAATTAGGAACTGAGCTTCCTGCTTCTCGTGGATTTGTAAATGAGACATAGTGAATGAAAACTCTACTCATGATCAAGTGAAATATATGCCACTGTCTAGGTGCATGTGGCTCTCCTTTTCTTCTTGATGACACACGAGACGTATCATGGTACGGGCGCCATGGAATGTCATAAACATTGGGATCCTTCCTATTCCCAGAGCCCTCAACCGCCACCCACAATTCAATGAGAATTGGCGTAGGTGAGTCCAAGGCGTGTACATCCCTCTTAATGGCATCTCAGAAGTACACATAGTGTTTGAACCTAGGTGACCTGTGGGACCAGGAGATCACCCTAACCTTCGTACAGTGGTACTTAAACTGTACTTTCGTGTGAAATTTGAGGCGGAAAGTAATCTTCGCACGTTTTTTCACCAGCAACTAACATAGATCGATGATACTTGAATGATACGTAGAAAGAACTGCTCTAATGCTCCACAAAAGGTAAATAAAAGATATACGCAATGATACAGACAGAAGTGACACTATCATGCCAAGACAGTAGTTACATTGAAGTCACTGCGATTTATGATGGTCCCCCGGACATTGCAAAAGGCGGGACTTCTTACTTAATTGGGCGCGTAATCACCACAGACAGTACTGAATGCCGCGCAACGTGCTCCAATGCAGCCAGCGAGATTAGTAAGGAGGGTAGACGGTTCCATTCACTCACCAGTGCGGCTGACGGCTGATGGGCGGTCTTTGGTGCATGTGGACGTGCTGCAGTCCGTCTTCCCAACGCATCGCAAAAGTGTTAGATGCTACGCGAGTCCGATATAGAGACAGGCCACTCCAGTCACCAAACACCCTCTCGTTCAAACAGCTCCTCCACCAGTGCTGTTCGATGTGGTCGAGCATTGTCATAAAAAATGACGTCAGGGCTGAATGCAACCGTGAAAATCCGCACATAGGCAAGGAGAACAGTCTCACCACGTGTGTGTATATAGTTCAAGGATATGGATGTAAGTACGACCATGCAGACTCAAGCTTCCATACACAGTAATACCAGGACCACCAAAACGATCATGCTAGACTAACTCCCTGGATGCATTACGTGTTCTCACGTCTCGCCATACGAGGGCTAAGTGCAGAATCACTACTCAGACAGAAATTGCTCTCATCCGAGAAGAGCGCGAGACACCACCCCTCGCTGGTGCCGCCGACGTCCAGGTGCCAACAGAACACAACATACCGGTCGTCTGCCAAAGATACTACCTCCATGTAGCCGCCGTTCCGTTTTGGGGGGGCGAGATTGCGTGCCATGCAGTGCTGCTAAATGTGTAGTAACTGCACTCAGTGCCTGAAGTGGTCCTTGCCTATTGCACAATGCAGCAGTTATCTGCTTCTGTAGCTGCTTCGGGTAGCAGCGTCTGTGTTTCTGAACGCTTCTGTGCAAGTGTAACAATGCTGTGAGCAATACCAAACGCCTGTCACACTTCACCCTTATGAAGTTTCCAGATGATTCTTCCTCGTGTGATGACATCTAGATGTTGTCACCAAGCAGTGGTGTGATGAAGAACACTTCCACAGTGAACCATGACTACCGGTTTCCTCAGCCGCCTCTTGTTGCAATGCCATCCCCATTTGGCGCTATAGTCACGCTGACCTCACGCCATGTGACTGCCAGCTTCCTGTGAACAAGTAGGAAACTTCTGTAACCATGTTCATGCACATTCATTCATTTTGACAGAGTGATTAATATGCAATCTTACTTTGTCTATCAAGTCCTTAAGTCTTGCAGTGGAGGGCTATTCACTAGAAAGTGATACATCGGTTGGTTACCTGACAATTAGACGGTGGAAAACGGTAACAGAACAAAGTGATGTGCATGTTTGGACTAAACGTTCCTATGTGGTTTAGTAGACGGCTGACGTGGGAGACGATCATCGACGTCCTATGCATTCAAACCACACACTATTACACGTCTATCTTGCCGAAACATTTTCCTGTTGGTGGTGACATGTGTTGCCTCATTTTGTTATCAACTTATTTGACCATTCCATCTTATTCATCCACCACAGTCACTACTGAGTACTTCACGGCCACTTTTCTGATACTTATAGCGTACAATGACGATTTGTCTCTCGCCGTGCTATTCTGCATCCACATTCATGCATTTTTGCACTATGTCAAGAGCATAATTGTTGGTAACTCCCACTGTACCATGTTTTAGAGATTCTTCCCGTTTTATTCTCGTACGAAGTGCGGGCAGAATAACTTTACAATGCCTCTTTGCGCGCACTAATCAACTTAATCTAGCCATTGTGGTCTCACAAGAGCGACACTTAGCAGCAGCCAGTAGAATATTCCCATACTCCTCAATACCGGTTCTTGAACTTTGACACATGAGTTTTCGCGGGATGGAAATCTGTCTTCAAACCATTGAAATTCTGTTTATAGATCCAGCACTCCTGGGTAATATTCAAGGATGAGTCGTATCGTTGTTTTGCAAGCGGCTGCCTTCGACGTGCAAGTCGCCGAAGTGGCGTCACATCAAAAGACTTGCAGCAGGTGATGAAATCTACCCGCCGGTAGGCCCTCGCCACACGATATCTCATTTCAGTAGTTGCCGTAGTAGCCTGACTGCACATTCCCAGTACACTAATAATTAATCTAACTCTACCATCTGCTTTGCCTAACCGAGGTGTTCATTCCATTTAACATCCCAAAAATTTGATTCACTTGAGTATTCTTAGGAGTTGACTGATTCCAGTTGTAATTCCTTGACATTTCAGTCGTAGGATACTAGTATTTACAATTTGTGAAATCCTCAAACTTTCATTTATGAAATGGCAAGTAACTTTTATCTGAGGGTAGTAAGGTTCTGGGAATTAGATAGACGTTCCTTTTCTACATAATGTTTTATCCTCCGAGGCCACGTTTATCATAAACTGTCGGACGATAAAGTTCCAGGAACCGCCACAAATAGTTCTCCACGTTACTACCAGATAGGGACCCGCCGAGAATCACTATCCAAACCAAATCGTGACTCATGTATGAAAAGAACAATAGCCCACTGTTCGACCATCTAGGTGGCATGTGGATGTCTTCACGGTATAGGTTTTCTCCTGTGAAGAAGCGTCAGAGGTACATATACAACAGTTTTACGACAGTAAAGGCCACTCCGCTGAAGCCTTCTGTACACCGTCTACATCGATAAAACACGTCCAGTGGATGCTGCGAGGTTCAAAAACATTGCTCTTTGCACTATGGGACTCAACATCTGAGGTCATCAGTCCCCTAGAACATAGAACTACTTGAACCTAACTAACCTAAGGACATCACATACATCCATGCCCGAGCAGGATTCTAATCTGCGACCGAAGCAGCAGCGCGGTTCCGGACTGAAGCGCCTAGAACCACTGCGAGGTCAGATGCCAGTTGCCGTGCAGTACTAAGGCGGTACCACCGTGCCCTTACAGCCAGATAAGGTCCTCGCTTTCTGGTGCCACACGTGGGCCTGGCCCGCTCTTTGAGCTACAGTTACGGTCTCTATAACCTGTCACCACATCTAAGAAACAAGAGAGCGATTCACATTAAACCATCGGGTCACATCAGTTTGCGACTCTCCTGCTTCCATTCTTCGTACGACCCTCCGCCGGAGGTGTCTGGTATGTGTCTTCTCTGTGCCATACTGCACCGTCAGTGTCTATGCACACAGCGGCTGTGGATGTGGGACTACCTGTCATACACTACACCTTTTCACAGGTACCGTGACTTCATTGCTGGTGTGGTTGTCCGTTGACAGGAGTGCCATCTTCCGTGTAGAGCGCGATCGTACGGACGTCTGTTGACAGCATGTATGATTATATCTTGAATTAGACACAGAAATTAGAACATACCAGTAATGCTAGCAAAGGATAATCATTCTAGAATTCTAGAACAGGTACTCACAAAACAGGACTACGTAAAATGCAAACCATCTTATAGAATCAGGCATACTGGAAGGACACTCAACGAACTCTCCAGCAATGCACAGTGGCTTTTACTAACCTTGGCAAGATAATGTAGTCACCTTTATTCCTGGGTTGGGCCTTTGAGAATTATGGACGATGTATTCAGGTTCGCCCACAAACCAAGGCGAAAGGAAACAGGCGTAGTGGAACTTTTGCTTACTGCTCACTACCGCCAAGACAGAGGGAAGCGTCGACTCCACTGTATTTGAAGGCGCTCCCCTCAAAGTAGACATCCGCCATCCACACGTAGCGTGCAGAGCTGCACGCCTATCCACTTCAGTTTACGACCCAAATAGATTCATTCTCTGACAGAGAACCCATTGCAGGCCGGAGTGCGAACTACGCATAATCTTAAATCGCCGTAAGGTACTAAAACGGCCACCTATCGAGACTGGAGGAAAGCCATAGTTTGGTAACGGAACTCAAAGAAATTACACAAGCAAATAAATCGAATTCAGCATGTGCTCACAGCTCAAGCTTTTGCAATACTGTTGAGTGTGTCTAGAGTCCTGACTAACAGTCAGTGCTCTCATTTGTCCCTTCTACTAACTAAAAGCAGCTGACCTTAGTGAGGACCACCTTCTGTGATTTATCAGCGTTCATACCAGTATTTCCATGATCCCCTAAACTTCATAGATGCAAAGGGTTTTGTAAGTACCTTTCAAAAAGTCCATGTAGAGCTTCAAAGCGTTGCATTAATGAAGGCGTTTACAAGATATAAACAGAGACTTTTTCCACAACGTAGGAATGAACAGATTTTTGGGTCACCTTGCAATCGGCCAAATACTGCACTAGTCGGGCCAGTAATTGGAGGTGTTATAAAGGAGAGATAACACTACACCGATAATCCAAGACATTATGTACACTGCTCACCGCAACGTTGGATGCCGCGTGGTGGCTTTGTAGTCACATGACGCGGTAACGAAAGAATGTAAGCGGAGCAGACGCGGAAAAGGGATCGCCCTAGCGAAGATATGTGATGAAACTGGGGAAATCCATTTACATAAACGACTTTGATAAAGGACATATTATTATTACGCAGAGCCAGTGAACGAGTATCTCGAAAACGACAAAACTGGTCGAATGTTCAAGTGCTGCTGTCATGAACATCTACGGAAAGAGATACATGGAATGTGAAACTACAACGAGGCAATGATTGGACGTCCACTACTCTTCACAGAACGTGCGATTCGGCGGCTTGTCTGCTCTGTAAAGTAGTACAGATGGTGATATGCGGCGTCTCTGCCGAAAGAGCAGAATGCTGGTGCACGCCCAAGTGTTCCGGAGCACACCGCTCATCGTCCATTGAACATGGAGGTCCGCAGCAGGCCACCCCGAAATGTTCGCAAGTTGACCCAACGAAATCGTTATTTACGATTACAATGGGCACGGAACCATGGTGGTTTGACCGTCGATCGATGAGAACCTGCCGACTCTTCGGGTAAATCACATTTCTGCTATACTAGGTCGATGGTTGTCGCCACAAACGCCGTCATCGCGATGAACGGCGGGTACAAACTTTCAGCTTGCCACGGGCGCCGGCGGGTGGGAGCAGTATTATGCTGTGGGAGACATGTACTACGTTTGTAAGTCTCGACTACCAAAGTCGCCTGATGTAAGTCCTGTGGAATCTACCTGCGTCGCTATCAGGTACCATCAACGCATACACAAATCAGCGACCCTTTGTTTATGCGAATTACATTACCTCTGCGTTAACATCTAAGGCCATATACCTCCACAATCCTATCAACAAACTATCGATCCCTGATACGCAGAATCAGCCATTTATTTCGTTCCAGTGACGGAGAAACAAGCTATTAAGAATGTGGTCGTAATGTTTTCGCTCATGAATGTGTTTCACACTTTACCTATACACAAGTGAAACCTGCTGTACACGGCGTTATTATTTTTCATCTCTGTGCTGGCCACAGGTTTGTTTTGTACAAAGATATTGTCGTCAACAGAAACCCATACACTGAGACAAACGGTTTCTGCCGTGGAACTGTTACGATCAAAACCACATGCGGCACGAAAGTACGATAGTGACACTTCTCAGAGCACAGCTGCACTAGCAGCTTACCGTATCCCGGGTTCGAGTCCCGGTCGGGGCACACATTTTCAACATGTCCCCAACGAAGTGTATCAACGCCTGCTTGCAGCTAGGGTGTCCATTTAATTATCATTTCGTAACACGTAAATATTAAATGAACAAGACAGTTGTACCACGACACTAAATTAATTATATCATCAATTATAATGTCATTCAGTTTAGTTTTGTATTTGTAAACTGTTGTGATGTATAATGATACTTTGACTTGATAGTGACAATTGCCTTTACACTCACGTGAACTAGTTACATTTATGTAATGATATATGCTCATTAGTTCTGCTTAAGTAGTAGTTAATGTTACGATAGGTAGACATTTTAATATGTGATTTATAATAAACATTTAGGGGTGTTTGGTTATGTATTCTCAAACTGCGACCTACAATTGTTTGGATTACCCTTAAGGCAATAGTATTGTCCTGAAAGGTTCAGTGGTTGCTAAATTAGGCCCTTTTCCCAGTCGTTTGTCACATACGCTACACTTCTTACCATACTCATTCATTTAATGACTGAGAGACACCCATTACACTACAGTACTTGTATTCAACAATGGAATGAGGAAGAGTGCAAACTTACTTGCTGACTTTTACTCCTGGTAACAACACTAATTGTTGAAGGAAATGGTCAGCAGTCCTGAAGGGACCAACATTGAAACTAGTTTCTGTGTATTCCCTCAAAATCATTGACATATCTGAATTTTACTTGACTTAAACGCAAAAATTGAAGCAAGCAAGTAGGATTTTGTTTTTCTACTTTCACAATCACATTATTGAATTATTCAAAAAGGAGTGAAAAGAATTGTTAATTTTGTTGTTTTTCGTAATTATGTGACATCCTATAAGGAAAATTAATCATGAGCTATAGCGAAGCTGAAATTTCAATAAATGAGCAAAACTTTCGTTTATCTTTGAAGTGTAACTCCTTTAGTTATTTTTCAAAGCGAAATATCGAAGTAACAATAAGAAATTAAACGTTAATTTTTTTTCTTTTTGCTGAAAATGTTTCACGTATAGTGTTGTTAGGTCATATTATCATTACAGTGACTATAGAACACAGCATGTGATGAACAAATAATGACCTTTCGAAGAATACATGTTATTAAAAATCTTGTCTATGTATTGTACAGAGGTAATGAATATTCACATTTACAAAGAGAACAGATCCTCATTCCACGGCTGTAAAACGAAAACGAAGATCTCCTGTGTATCAAACAGAAGAAAAGACGAGTAAGCGGTGACCAGCCTACAAACTGTGACATCTTCTCCTATTAAACGGGTAGCTGCTGTTGGCCATCTTGCGTTCGTTGGCCACAGTACTTGCTGGATTCGTCATGTGTGCTATTACGACATATGTATATTCTAGAAAAACACTTCCATCCGTGGCAGTTAGTCAGCCGAGACGACTTTCTACTGTACATGCACCAAACTGACAATTCCCATCTCCATTCATCATTGAACAATATCTAACTGCACAAAGTTAATTGCTTGTTGTATACACTAGCCGTCAACTGCACTGCATCACCCTCTAACTACGACTGACTTTTACTGGCTACAAGCCTCATTAAACTGTGTGTTCCAAGGAAAGAACAAAGGTGTTACTCTGACATCCCCTGCTTTTGTGGTTGAAGATCGTATGCATAAAGTTGTTAGAAAAACCATTCCCTAAGGAGGAATTCAATTATTTACGAACATTAATGATGACACTAATTTTATGTGCAACAAAATTTCAATGAAGCAAAATATTAAATGGTTCAAAAAATGGTTCAAATGGCTCTGAGCACTATGGGACTTAACATCTGAGGTCATCAGTCCCCTAGAACTTAGAACTACTTAAACCTAACTAACCTAAGGTCATCACACACATCCATGCCCGAGGCAGGATTCAAACCTGCGACCGTAGCGGTCGCGCGGCTCCAGACTGGAGCGCCTAGAACCGCTCGGCCACTCCGGCCGGCCTATTAAATACGTGTTGCATAGTTATCAATAGTTAATTGTTGATTTCATACAAAATGGCTGAAAAATATACGTGATATTAAAATACGATGCGAGGCAAATGAGCAGCGGTTGAGTTAGTAATGGTAGTTTCTACAAGCCTGACTGTTTTTTCTTATAGCAATTTAAACTGTTCTGTTAGGTTACAGCTTTAGCATAACGTCATAATTCACGACATATTCCAAAAAACAGTCAAACATTTGTGACAACAAAGGTTATTAATTTAACTGTAGCTCGATTCACTCGTAGCAATTTACAGGCAAATATTTGTTGCAGCTAACGTTCTTAATTTTTCTAAGTGAAACCTGCAGCAATTTAAGTTCTGCCATTCGGTCCCAACTTAACAACAACCTCAGTCGTGTCTGCTGTGTTGTGGTTAGCTGATGAGGTAACGTGTCCGGTGCTCTGAATAGCTGACAGGAGCAAACCGAGCAGTCACCCGGATGATTTCAGTGTTTGTGTAGCTCACAAGCCTTGTTCGGTGTTTTTCGTGTCAATATACTCTTAACTAAAAGGACGACGCACCATTAACGACCTATGGAAATCGATCACAAATTGATTTTCACACAGATATCGACGGAAAATGAAAAATTGTAAGCTTTGGCGGCGGATGGATGAATGTGTGACGCTGTATCGCAGTTTCACCGTGCAGCTGCAAGGATAGTAAACAGGGCACATATCTATACCAGGGCATAAAGACACAGCGAATTTCACTACGTGTGCTCAGTTGGACAGTAACTATGCCTCGTAGGCAGCTGCGTGAACAATAAAAGTAGGTTTCAGCATTTGAGAGACGAGGTGTAGCAGTTGTGCTCAAAAAAGCCGTTTGGATAAATCGGTGACTCTCTCGGTGTTATAGGAGCGATGCCAGTATTCAGTACTGTTGGCAGGATTTGGTGGACCATGGTCGAGCTTAGCGTGAAGAAGGAGCGATCCCCGTAGACAGACGGCAGAACATGAGGACTGAGCAGTCGTCAAAGAGGCACTCAGAGCACTGGATTCATCAGTATCAGCAATCCGACGTGCAACTGGCGTGGCAGTGACCACAACGGCGTCAACCAACAGGCGGCTCACAGAAAGTGGGCAGAGCTATCGGTGTCCGTTACTCTGACTACTGTCAAGATCTCTGCACTGACAAGCCAGCTTGCAGTGGATTCGGGTGAATTGAGCCTTGAATCTCATCGACTGAAGTACAATTCCATTCAGTGATGAGTCCTGCTTCGAAATGATACCCGATGACCACTGGAGACATGTCAGGAGACACCACGGACAGTAGTGGGACACCAGACTGATTTCACCCACCATGCAGTACATCTGGGAGTTATGGTCTGGGTGGTATTTCATCTGATAGTAAGATCCCCTTTAATTGTCATTCTCAGCAGCCTTGCAGCACGGCGGTTCGTCGACGATATTCTACACTCCCGTTTGTTGCCTTTAATGGCAAGCAATCCTCAGCTTACATTTCAGCAAGATAAAGGCGAGCGTTTCTACTGCTTGTCTTCGTGCTTACCAAAAAGTGACTTGGTCAGCAGAGTCAGCAGATCTCACGCCAACTGAGAAAATTGGGAGCATTATGGCCAGGGCTCTCCGATCATCGGGGAAATTTGAGGGTCAAAGGTGCTAACTGGACAGAATTTGACAAGGTATCTATCAGGAGGATATCCAACAATTCAGTCAGTCAGTGCCAAGCCGAATCTACATCTACATCTACATGGTTACTCTGCACTTCAGACTTGAGTGCCTGGCAGAGGGTTCATCGAACCATTTTCATACTACTTCTCTACCATTCCACTCTCGAATGGCGCGTGAGAAAAAGGAACACCTAAATCTCTCCGTTTGAGCTCTGATATCTATTATTTTATTATTATGATCATTTCTCCCTACGTAGGTGGGTGTCAACAAAGTATTTAGGCATTCGGAAGAGAAAGTCGGTGATTGAAATTTCGTAAACAGGTCTCGCCGCAGAGAAAACCGCCTTTGTTTCAGTGACTGATACCTCAACTCGCGTATCAAATCAGTGAAACTCTCACCCCTATTGCGCTTTAACACGAAACGAGCTGCCCTTCTTTGCACTTTTTCGATGTCCTCCGTCGATACCACCTGGTAAGGATCCCAAATGGATGGTTCAAATGGCTCTGAGCACTATGGGACTTAACATCTTAAGTCATCAGTCCCTTAGAACTTAGAACTACTTAAACCTAACTAACTTAAGGACATCACACACATCCATGCCCGAGGCAGGATTCGAACCTGCGACCGTAGCAGTCCCGCGGTTCCGGACTGCAGCGCCTAGAACCGCACGGCCACCGCGGCCGGCGGTAAGGATCCCATACCGCGCAGCAATATTCCAGCAGAGGACGGACAAGAGTAATGTAGGCTGTCTCTTTAGTAGGTTTGTCGCATCTTCTAAGTGATCTGCCAACAAAGCGCAGTCTTAGTTTCGTCTTCCCAACAATATTATCTATGTGGTCTTTCCAGTTTAAGTTGCTCGTAATTGTAATTCCTAGGTATTTAGTCGAAAAGACAGCCCTTACATTTGTGTGATTTGTCGTATACCAAAAATTAACCGGATTTCTTTTAGTACCCATGTCGATGACCTCGCACTCTTCTTTGTTTTGTGCTAATTGACACTTTTCGCTCCATAGAGAAATTCTCACTAGATCGTTTTGTAATTGGAATAATTGCTTGCATGAGAGCCAGAGATGCACCAAGGTGTTATTGACTTTCCCACTCTATGGAGCTCTTTCTTCCGTATAACTGTTCATTTTTTTCTGAGATTGTAGTAATTTGATTGTCTGTGAATGCATATGATATCTATTGATTTCCGTCACATTCGGATAACTTCTTCGAGGTGCGTGGTTTTTGTCTCTTTCTCTCTCTTTAATGTGAGTGTGTGTGTGTGTGTGTGTGTGTATGCGTTTGTTACTAGTGTGTACCGGCTTATTACGAAAATATGCAGTTTCAATGACACACTGCGTTAAAGATCTGTCCAAAAATTTTTTGTATGGATTGTTGTGCTAAACCATCGGGAAACGTGGCGCGGGCGTACTTTCTGCGTCGCGCACGGTGCCGGTGGAGTGTGGATACGGTGCCTGTACGCGGCACGCGTGGTGTTGCAGTCAGGCCGCTGTCGGCGAGCATCCTGAGCAGCGAGCAGCCGCTGTCGGCCGGCCGCAGCTACGAGCTCACCTGCCGCTCCGTGGGGTCGCGGCCGCCCGCCCGCATCTCCTGGTGGCTGGACAGCACCATGCTGCAGGGCGCCGTCGAGTCGGTGAGTGCTGTTGACACAGGAGAGTAGTAGCTGTAATACATTTATTCGGCGGTAGATCACTGTTACAATGATGTTCGATATCTCACAGTAATACGCTTTAAGCACAGGTAACACAACACATATATGCAGACGTTTACTTCACTCGTAAACAACACCACTGTCTGTGAAAATTGGAACACGCAAAATGAATGGGACAACGTTTACAATAGTGGAACTACTGGCTGGTAAAATATTCAAACTAATAGTGTTCCGAAGGATGCATTGCGGGCTGTATACGCTGCAGGATGCTGAAACATCGTAGGTATCTTCATTAATTGGCCCAAGTGCGTAGTATACTGAAAAGATAATTCCGCTTTGTGCCACCAGCTGAAAATATGGCGTTGTCAACGGTCAGTGTGTGAAATGTTCCCTGTTTTGATGTTTGTAAGCTGTTTATCACTTGGCGACAGATGTTGATTTAGTTTGTGACGTGACTGTTGACATAAGCTTTCAGAAGGTTGAAGTTTTATGTACAATATTCAATGTCTGCACACAAGAAACTCTGTGCCCTGCTGATGAAGTTGATTTACCAGCTTGGCAACAACAACTGCGCTGCCTTACGGGAGCGATGGGATGAAGAATATGACCCAGAAATTTGAAGAATCGTGTGAGTTAGGTGGTGTTGTGGGAACTGTCTTTTTCCTGGCCAACAGTTGAAAAGGTTTTACACTCCTTTTTACGCTGGTCGCTCCACAAGATTCAAAATGTGTACCAAACGAAGCACCAAAATAACCTAAATAGCCCTTCTTTCACGGGTATGGAAGTGGATGACATGTAGCTGGGGAAAATTCTGTCGATCGACGAGGCACGCCTTACTCTGCACAGTACAGTGAATGCACAGACCTGCTTGCTATATATGGTGTCCTACTCCGCGAATCTTGTGCAGAAACATCGAACGCACTCAGCATGTGTGACTGTGTGTTTTTTCCTAAATCTCATTTTTCTTCGAGAAGATGAAACGTCATGTGCCTGTTACGTGCTCAGTAACATCTACACGTTTGAAGGACCTCCTCGTGCAACACGTGATTCCAGCTTCGAAAGAACGCAACAGTGTCCTTACCACTATTTTCATGCAACAAGGTGTGATACCACATGTCACTTTGCATCAAGACACCGTCGGTAACGACCACATCATCTCTAGGCAGTTTCAAAATGTGTGACGTTCGAGGTGCACCGACTGATTGATTAGCTCCATGTAACTTCTGCTTGTTGGGGGATATCTGAAAGATCACATCTCTCACGGAAATATCGGGAATCTTCTTGACCTGAAGGATGGCATACGATGACACATCACTTTGCTTACACTGGATACGCTCTGATCAACTGTCGACCATGCCACGTTATAGATGCAGATTGTTGCTGAGTCGGAAGACTATACTGAGCACATGTTGTAACTTGCGACCGTCTCGTAATAAACGTACCAGATCGACCGTTATCATGTGTTCGATCGTTCTTACCCTCTTACTATACCCACTTCCTGACTGCTAAGAGCGCCGTATTTTCACCTGGTGGCAGACAGTGGATCTATAATTTTTTCAGCATACTATGCAAGCACAACCAACAATGAACATATCTGCGATGTTTCAGCGTCCTGCGATGTATACAGCCTACACTGGAACACTCAGAATATTATAATCACCTGGTATAATAAATGTATAAGACCGCAGGGAAGTAGTGTTAATATAGACCAAACAGCACCCTCTTCTCTGTTACCAGGCAGGTAAGTGTTACGGCACACTCAGTCGCCATCGAACTGCCAGACAAAGTGGAAACGTGCAAGCAAGTGCCAGCGTGCTCCATCTACGTCAAAGGGCGCAATATCAGCATGTTAGTGAGTTTGGACAGGCAGAATGGTTAGTATCTTCTTTCTTTCTTTCTTTCTTTCTTTCTTTGGGCCTTGTCCCACTCCAACGCGGGGTCGGCCTTGTTATGAAGGATTTGGTAGTGTTAATGACAGAGGGTGGCCAGATGCCCTTCCTGCCGCCACCCCAAAACCCCGGGACGGAAGTAGTGTACCCCAGCTGTCTGCATCTAGTGTAAGTCATGAAATAGTCCGAACGTATTCTAATGTCTGTGAGTTGTGTAACAGGCGGAACGTGGAAACGAGCCCGATATTCACCCAGCGGGATGTGGAAAACCACCTAAAAACCACACCCAGGCGGGCGGCAAACCGGACTTCGTCGTTAATCCACTGGGCGGATTCGATTCGGGGCTGATGCGTGTACCCGAGTCCAGGAAGCAGAGTATTAGCGCTCTCGGCTACCCTGGCGGGTATACAGAATGATTAGTATCTGGGAATCGTATTTGTTCTACCGAGACACTGCGGTTTACACATGGCGTGGAACAACGACGGTGGTACGTGTATGTAACCGTTGGAGGGGAGACTGTCATACACTGCCACGAGCGGGTATTGGACCACACAGCTGCGTGATCGTCACTTTCTCTGAATGGACGTAAAGGGCAGGAAAAATCTGACCACAGTGCTTATTCGATGTTGGAGCATTCAAATGACTTAAGACGTTCTGAAGACTGGTCTTGTGGCACAGAAGCGATTGTTTCGACTTCCATTCACATGAAACCGCCTACGTTTCAGACTACAGTGGGCGGATGAACTCGATCACTAGGGTTCCGAGTGTCTAAATATACTGTTTTCGGACAAGTTCTGCTTAAATTTATACTACAGTCATGGTTGCAAACATATTAGACGCTACAGTAGTGAATGCAGATGTGCAGATTGCATCGCCGACCGGCACAGCGAGAAAACATGAGATATGATGCGTAGGGGCGCCACCGTCCATAAATGCGACCTCGCCTCCTAGGCATTAAGGCCAATCTGAATAGCAGCCGCTATGTCATGGACGTTTTACAGCCCGTGACTATAATCCTCCTGCTGGCAATTCCACATGCCCGATTTCCGCTGAACAGTGGACCACCTGCGACAGAGTCGTGAAAAACTTCTTCGAAGAAATGCAGGTACCGCCACTTCCCTGGCTTGCACGTTCGTCACACAAGCCCATGACACATATCTGGAATGTTATACGTCGGCAAATTGTTTTGTTCCTCCTGCAACCACTATCGATGGTTTGTGGATGTACCTGCAAATGTTCCCAGCAACATATCCAGGTCCTCTTGGATTCCATGCCGCAAAGTCTGGAGTCTTGTAGCACGTGGTACCGTTGTGTGTACCTGAAACCTACAGTGTCACTTGCAGAAGCGGTGCTGGATTGAGACTCCACTTTCTGTTTTTAAATCAACCGTCTTGTGACTGGTTTGACGCAGTTCCCCACGAATGCCTCTCCTGTGACAACGTTTTCGTCTCAGAGTAAAATGGTTCAAATGGCTGTGAGCACTATGGGACTCAACTTCTGAGGTCATTAGTCCCCTAGAACTTAGAACAAGTTAAACCTATCTAACCTAAGGACATCACACACATCCATGCCCGAGGCAGGATTCGAACCTGCGAGCGTAGCGGTCTCGCGGTTCCAGACTGCAGCGCCAGAACCGCACGGCCACTTCGGCCGGCCGTCTCAGAGTAGCCGCTGTCACTACGTCCTCAATTATTTGATGGATATATTAAAATCTTTGTCTTCCTCTACAGTTTTTAACCTTTACAATGCCGTCTAGTACCATTGAAGGTATTATCGCGATGTCTTAAAAGATGTCCTATAATCCTGTCCCTTCTTCCTGTCATTGTTTCCATTATGCTCTTTCCCTTGCCTATTCTGCAAAGAACCTCATTAATTACGTTATTAGTCCACCTAATTTCCAAATTTCTTCCGTAGTAGCACATCTAAAATTCTTCGATTCTCTCCTGTTCCGGTTGTCCCCACAGTCTCTGTATCACTACCATACAGTGCTGTGCTGCAAACGTACAGTCTCAGAAATTTCTTCTTCTAATTAAGACCTATGTCTGATACTAGTACGTTTCTCTTGGCCAGGAATGCCCTTTTCGCAAGTGCTAGTCTGCTTTTTACGTCCCCCTTGCCCCGTCAAACTTGGGTTATTTTGTTACCTGCTTAGCAAAATTCCTTAACTTCATCTACTTGAGTGATCGATAGGTGACACTACTATCTCTAGTAGAACATCTTTGATTTGGGAGGGCGTGGTTCGCGCAGATATTGGAGGTGCGAGGGCAGTGAGGGTGCGACCGGTAGGGTGAAACAGTTGGCACGGAGTGAGGTGGCTGAGCTGGAACCGGACGGAGGGGTGAGTTAGGTGCCGGCAGTCAACAGTCACAGGCTCTAAGTGTAGCAGCGATACCACGAAGAGACACTCAGGCGAGTTCCTGTGCTGCGAACCATTATTACCCCGGTTGCGGTTGGCTGTAGACCTTTGGACGTGTAGGGCGTGTGCTGAGGGAAAGAGAATGTTGTGTGTTTCAGCGGCCGATCGGCTCTAGAGGCGGTCGTAGGACCGCCGCTGTGTTCAGGTTGTGTGTCGGCTCCAAGCTGTTCTTTCTGTACCGTTACACGGATATGTTTCGTGAGCTTCCTATTTCGTTTGTGGCATGCAAGCGAAGTCGGGCATCGGCAGTAGCCTCACGTGCAATTTTCATTTTCCGTACCAGTATTTTGGCGATTTAGTTCGGTAGTTTTATGGTTGCTTATTTTTGAGGTTAACGTCCGGTTCCGTATCGAACTTCTGCTTATTGATCCTGCTTCTGTCTCTTTGCAGGAAAGTTGCGCGTATATTCCTATAAAACTACTGAATTAGCTTTTTTTATTTTATTCTCCAGTCTGAGTGTTAATTGCAAAGCTCGGTCTCAACTTCCTATCTGGCTGCTGTAAGGCGTCGGATTTGTCGCGTCGCAGATTATATGTCAAGTGGGTTCATTCCATGTGCCGCACTCTGCATGTACTAATGTACTATTATTGGAGAACACAATTTAATTCGTTGTCTTGTTGAGTGTTTACCCTACCAAGATTCACGGTACATTTTTTTTCCTCAGTGAGGACTCTATTTTGAGTTTTTTACTAGTATATTATAAGTGGTTGTAATGTTATTCAAAAGGGTATCCAATGTCTGCTCTCAGTCTGGGGTTTAGTGTTCCGCGCCGTGTGGCAGTTACTTATTTACCTCTCGCCCACATGGCACGAGTGTGGTAGAATTTGTGGTTGGCAGTCGAACTTATTGTTCGATAACCGCACTAGGAACTGTGCTTAGATCTTGGCCGCCTTACAAGTTTCACTGATTTGACTCCATTAACTTATAGAAAAGTTATGTACTTACTTTTTTTGGGCCGGCCAGGGTGGCCGAGTGGTTCCCGGTGCTACAGTCTGGAACCGCGCGACCGCTACGGTCGCAGGTTCGAATGCTGCTTCGGGCATGGATGTGTGTGATGTCCTTAGGTTACATAGGCTTAAGTAGTTCTAAGATCTAGGGGACTGATGAAAAAAAATGGTTCAAATGGCTCTGAGCACTCTGGGACTTAACTACTCAGGTCACCAGTCCCCTAGAACTTAGAACTACTTAAACCTAACTAACCTAAGGACATCACACACATCCATGCCTGAGGCAGAATTCGAACCTGCGACCGTAGCGGTCGCGCGGTTCCAGACTGTAGCGCCTAGAACCGCTCGGCTACTCTGGCCGGCGGGGCTGATGACCTCGGAAGTTGAGTCCCATAGTGCTCAGAGCCATTTGAACCATTTTACTTTTCTTGTTGTAATTTTGACTGTCGTGCGTGGCGTTCGGTCTATAGCAACGCCGGGCACAATTGCTGGATTAAATTCCGTACTCCTCTGTTATTACGCTACAATTTATGTTTCTTTTCTTTGGACTTGGGTGAAATATGCCTGCCTGATAGAGCAGGCGCAGCGTCCAAATGCGGAGCAAAGTCCGCGCTCAAACGAACGGCCAACCGGGTGCAGGTGGTTCTGCACCACTTCATGCCTTCGAGTCCACCACACCTTGCCAAGCCACAGTTGCCAAGGTTGTGTAGCACGTCGATGAATTTATTTGTGTCTTAATCAATGCGCGCCTACTTGAATTCTCCTTTAATTTTTTTCTAGCTCATATAAATTGTTGAAGTGTTAATCGCCTATTTTACCGATTGAGTAATTACTAGATTTATGTACTTAAAGGTGTTTATTTAAGTGTGGCTAGGCCAAATGAATGGTTGAAAGCCCGCATCTCGTGGTCGTGCGGTAGCGTTCTCGCTTCCCACGCCCGGGTTCCCGGGTTCGATTCCCGGCGGGGTCAGGGATTTTCTCTACCTCGTGATGGCTGGGTGTTGTGTGCTGTCATTAGGTTAGTTAGGTTTAAGTAGTTCTAAGTTCTAGGGGACTTATGACCACAGCAGTTGAGTCCCATAGTGCTCAGAGCCATTTAATGGTTGTAAATCTTACTGCTTGTATGTAATGTTGGTTTTTGAACTACCTAAACATAGGAGATTTTAGATCTGTTAATGGAATGAAGGTTCTCACTGACTCTTTGTACCATTCAGGGCGTAATATTTAACAACTATTTTGCCTGGATATTTTCCGTGTGCCTTGCGCACCTTTGCTATCCGGCGTGTAGTTATTTTCACAAACGGAGCTTATTTGCGGAGTATGCTTCTATTTTAGATTGTAAATCTTACTTTCTTTCGAGAAATAATTTTTGGCTCTTTTATTGTACTGCTACAATTTTTATTATTGTACTTTATCTGTTTGCTATTAGCCAGTCAGGTATAGGTTTGTGATTGCAAATTATTCTGTTTCTTAGTAGTCAGTACCACTTGAGTGTTTTTTCCAAGATATGTTTAGTGAATGTAACTTCGAGTGTTTTGTTCAGATAAAGTTAACAACACGAATGATGTTCAGTCTCTTTGGCCCCATCCCTGCTGCCACAGACAGCCTGAGACGGATGTTGCGTGCCAGTGATCCCCTGATCTGATGGTTATCTTGTGACTGTTGTCATTTCTGGTACTTCTCATTGCTTTCGCCTTTCTTCGATTTATTCTCAGTGACGACTTTATGCCATAAGCAATTCTAATGGTGGGCGATCGGACTTTTCCACCTTGTTTTTTTCTATTCCATTACTGATTATTACTTTTATTCTGGTTTCCAAACAATTCAAGAAGACAATATTTGACTTCTTGAAGTATATTTCAGTAAAATATAAAAATTTTGTCGTGAATAATTAAAACAAACACTGCATAACGTGCAGTTCACTCGAGAACACAGAATACGTGCAGAAGATATAATATGTCAAGAAACGTTCATTTTTATTAATACCGCTTTTTATTTCTTCAGTAATATTATTTCTTAATTATATCTTTATAAAACGTGATTGTAAACTATCAATAAAGTTTGTTCTAATCGTCTGTCTTTGTACCACCTGTAACTAAAAACTACCGTCTCATATTGTCCGTACATACGTTACACCACAAAATGTAAATTCAGAAATGCCTCTCTGGTGCCTCTGCCTTCTCTAAACCAAACTGATCATCTTCTAAAAGAACCTCAGTTTTCTTTTCCACTCTTCTGTGTATTATTCTTGTCAGCAACTTGGATAAATGAGCTATTAATATGAGCGGGCGATTATTATCTCACTTCTCGCCTCTCGCTACGTTCGGAATTGTGTAGATGATGTTCCTCGGAATGTCTGATGGTATATGGCCAATCACATACATTTTACACACCAGCATGAGTAGCCGTTTTATATCCATTTCTCAGTGATTTTAGAAATCTCGATGGAATATTGTCTGTGTCTTCGGAGTTATTTGTTATTAAGTTGTACAAAGCTCTTTTAAATTCGGATTCTAATACTGGATGCCCTGTTTCTTTCCTGTTGCCTAGTGTTGCTCACATGACGTCATCAAACAAGTCCTCTCCTTCACAGAGGCCTTCAACGTAGTCTTTCCATCCATCTGCTGTCTCTCCTCTACTTTTAACAGTGGCTTTACCGCTGCTCACTTAATGTTACCACTCTCGCTTTTAAATTCACCAAAGGTTGTTTAGACTTTTCTGTAAACTGAGTCAGTTTCTCCCACAATCATTTCCTATTCGATTTTTCACATTTATCATGCAGCTATTTCCTTTTAGGTTCCTTACATTTCCTATTTTTTTCTTTCTCAAATAACTTGAATTGCTGTATTCCTACATTCCCATAAATATTTCTGTGCTTCCTCCTTTCATCATTCAACTGAAGTATTTCTTCTTTTACACATGGCTTTTTCACAGATCGATCCCTTCCTTGTATGTATGTTTTTCCTTCCGAACTTATATGATTGCCATTTTTAGAGATGTCCATTACGTTTCAACGAACCTTCCTGGACAGTTATTCTTTATCGCAGTGTATATAGCTGCAGAGAACTTCTAGCGCACTCTTTCAGTGCTTAGACTTTGCTTACCCCACTTCTTTTCACACTGATTCTTCCTCCGTAGTATCTTATACTTCAGCCAACGCTTCATCACTACTAAGTTATGAAATGAGTTTATATCTGCATCTGGGTACGCCTTACAATCCAGTATCTGATTTCGGAATCTCTAACTGGCCCCGATGTAATGTAACTCAGATACATCCCCAATCTCCCAGCCTTTTGCTTTTCGTGTGATTCTTGAACGGAATATTGGCTGGTACCAGCTGAAATTTATTGCAGAACTTAGTTTTTCTCCTCTCTCATCATTAGTATTGAGCCCATATTATGCTGTAACCCCTTCTCTCCTTTCCCTACAACCACATTCAAATCCGTCATGAAGATTAGATTTTCATCTCCCTTTGCGTACTGGATACTAGTTGAATATCCTCATATACTTTCTATGTCTCTTCATCTTCTACTTGCGACGTTGGAATATAAACTTGAACTAATGTTGTCGCTGTTGGTTTGTTGTTATTTCTGATGAGAGCAACCCTGTTCACAGCGACTCCCCCGCTGCCCCAGTTACCTATTCATAACGAATCCTAATCCCTTTATACCATTTTCTGCCGCTTCTATCATCGCAACTATTTACATGGCAGCAGAGTTTTGCAGTAAGTTTCATTCCATGAAGTCAACTGTATTGGAGGCTGGCAATGAAGCTTCCAGCCCCGGCCATTGTGTAGTCGGCTGCTGGTGTCATAATGCCATCTGTCGCGGTGTGCAGACCGTGAGAACTGCTCTGTGTGGAGCGTATTATGATCACTTATTCATCTCACCCAAGAAACTAAATAACTACAATAAATATGTTTGTTTTAAAATTTGGTGTAGGAACTTTTATAATTTAGAAGAACAGTGTGTAAAATTTTCGTGCGGGTAATTTTAATAGTTTTGGAAACATATGAAACCTATAAAAATACTTAACTGACACTTAGTAAAGTAAATTAAGATAGGAATCCTGACAGTTTAAGTTTCTTTGTTATTTGAAAACAATAACAGCACTCTCAGTGCGCGTAAGTTACTTTTAAGGAATTTTGATTCTAAACTTGTATTAATTTTACTTTCGGAATGGGAATAATAGTGTAAAAGTTGATATTTATATATTGTGTTTAGGTGGGACTAGATGAGAGTGAATGTGAGTGTGTATGTGGGGACATACGTCAAATTTCAATATTATAATGTATTACACCATCCGTAACTAACAAGTGTTGTGTAACCTGGATGTCCTGAAAACGGTGAGTCCCCGTAATTGGTGGATGACGTATGTCTAGGAGTCCCAGCTTTTGTAATAAGGCAGCCAGGAAGATAGTATGAGGATACTTAGTTCTAAAGGATATTTCAAGAATAGTGTTCTTTTAATTTTCGTTTGGTTTGGTTTTGTGGAACATTTTGTGACTTTTTGCAATATGAAATGACGTAGGTGCATCTGCGAGTGCTGATTGGAGTAAGGCGGTTTGCGCGCGAAATTGATCATGAAAGGTTAATCTTATTCGCTGATCATTTTGATAAACCAATAAGAGAAAATCATGGACTCGCTGTCGGACGAGAAGGTCATGTTAAATGTGTCCGAAAAAATTATCTGTAAGATGAAGAAATGAGGGATTAATCGCCCTCTGCTTATATCTCTGTGCTAGCGGATGCAATTACGGACATTTTGGTGAAGTTAGGAGAGGTTTTGGAATGTTGATTGCAGAATGAACCGCGATTGAAACTATCGGCTTTTGTGAATATTCTACGTGGCGTGTTCCGTATGCATGTACAGAACGTTTTGGCGAGTATCTTCTTTCGAAGAATCCACCGAAAAGGACAGAATGTGAATTTATTTTGTAACAGAGTGCGGCCTAAGTGAATCTCGTAATATTTCGGGTTGGACGTAGCACATTTCTAGCTGTCTTAAGTGTGATATAAGCTTCACGAATTAGTAGCAGATGTACTACCAACGTAAATGTGGGCTTGGTGACACCTTAAATGAGAAGGACCGTAATAAAACCTCAGTATCTACAAACAAACATTTTCAATGAAGGCAGGAAGCACCCACTTTGCCCGTTATTAATAGAGATTTACAGGATAATCTTGTTACTTGAGTTACGCGGACTTTGTAATCGTAAATATGGACGGTGGTTTTCTTCAACGCTGCTTTTCTCATCGCCTACGTAGTACCTACGAATGCAGAGCAATGGGTGGTGAATGGACACTATACTGAGGTGGGTGAACATCAATAAATAAATCGGAAAACGAGACCCGCCAACGCCGCCCCGCCACACGCTGTTGATATCACCTTATATTCGTCTGACCAGTAATTCTTATCTTACTTTTCACTTTATTGACCCCCACTATATCTATATTGAGTATTATTCTGTCCATTTTCAAGTTGTATAGCGTTTGTACTATGCTTAAATTTGTGACAGTCCAAGTCCCAGTTCGTAGAAAGTTATCCTTTAATTGGTTATTCAGTCATTTTCTCATGGTGACCTTCACGTTGGCAGTCCCTATCCTGAGATCCGATTGAGGGCCTAGTCGGGAATCCTTTGCCAATGGAGAGCTCATCACGACAGTTACAGTTCGTCAAAGTGCGCTGTACAATCTGTACACTAAACAATATCTCATTGCAATGAGAAGTGCGAGCGCTGAGCTCTCGGATGTTGACAAGAGTTTGGATTTCAGCATCATGTCCTGCGTAATTATTCTGACTCTACTCGTTAATCAATATTTGTATTTAAAGCAGGTGAACATTACGACTGGGAAGTATTTAGTGTGTTACTACCAGCTTTGACTTAATCAAAGGATAATTCAGCACCTATTCAACAACGGATGCACGCTGAGCGATCCAAGGAGATGTCAATATTTCGACAAGACAGATACAAACAAATGGATCACGGAACAGGCTGTATTGGACCGGAAAACATAATTGCGAGTATAATGAAAATGAAATGGGAGCGAATCTGTCATGTGCCTAACGAATCGTTAGGAGACAGCTCAAGAAAATTTATATGAAGACGATGATCTAATAAAAGGTGACTGAATGATATTAAAAAACACGTAGCATCAAGGTGTGTGCAGATAGCGGAAGGCTGTAATGGATTGAAGGGGCTAATGAAGGCCCTTTACCCTCAGTGGATATTAAATGGATCGCGATGCTGAATGCAGTCTTCGTTCGGTTGTTCCGAATCACTTTACTAACGGCGACGGAGAGTCCAAGAACTCACTTGGAGTGTTTAGAAGTTGTTGTCCCAGTTTCAGCCTGAGAAGGGTCCCCAGTTCGTTGCAAACTGTTGCAACAGCCCACGCAGATACGTTTTCTCTCCAGGAAAATATAAATTTCAAATTGATGCTTAGTGATAGGAGTAGGGCGGCAAGTGACGAGAATGTCTTTTATCAACTTTTCTAAAAAAGCTATTTTTCATATCGTACTCTGAACCCGAATGGTGTGGAGCGAAAGCGATATAGATTAAGGATTTATACTACTAAATGACTAATCCGATTCATAGTGCGCTGTCCCAATAGCTGATTACTTCTTGGTCGCTTTCCAGGGGCAACAGAATTTTGATTTTCATTATTTCACACAATTATCGGCCGAATTTAAAAAAATTAACTTTCTGTCATAATCTAGTCACTAGGAGCACTAAGTGTTACTTTCAGAAACTTTATGTTTAAGACAGCTTAACTCACGACACGCAGATAACACAGATTATATTTATCCAATATCTGAGAATGAGAGTGCTTGGTGATTTTTCACAAACGAAAGATACTATTTGAAATATGATCTTGGAAGTCGTAGTTTTGAATCGAATTACGGACTGACGTATTTTTGGTTACTCCAGGCTAGCGTTATTGCTATCTTTATTAACATTGATTTACAACACTTTGGAAGTTTTATATTGCGAGACGCAGTGCCTGTACGTTACTTCACGAAATATATCATTGTACTAGTTGCCGGTAGTTGTTTCTTTTACTCTCTGGACTAATTTGAAATGCAGTTATGTTATTTTTAACCAGTTTCAGGCCGTGCAGCGTTTTTTTAAATGCAGCGTGGATGTGGCAAGGAGCCCTTTGAGGGCCAGGGCGCTACTTCACTCTTTAGTAAGGCATATTTAAACGTTTTGTGTTAACATTACTTGAGGATAAATGTTACCTGCAAACGACTCACCATTTACACAAGGACGGCAACATTAAATCATTACCCGTGAGGTGCAGACATGAACCATCTATTGCATGTATGTATTACACTTCAGAATATGGACATTGCCGACATTGAAGAAATGATCAAAACAAACCATCAGCTTTCACCATGAACACTGAATGAAAAATGGCGCCCCACAGTGAACACAAAGATTTGCACCATAAAGATCGAAGGTGAACTCCTTGGTAGCTAGAAACCATGCAGGACCTCTAGCTCGGTATCCACTCTCAAAGAATGTATACCGTTTGACATAGGCGTAACGGGGTGATGGGAACTGATACAGAGCGATTGCATGCCAGCGAATGCGAAATGGTCTGTCGTGGAGCTTATCGTGAAACTGGCTACCCTTGAAGGCGTAGCTGCAGATAGTTCTATAATATGATTTATAGGCGTGGTACAAACAAACATCCAGAGGCTGAATTTGTCCATTGCTCCCAGTAGGTATGAACTGCAATGTCACATACATTTCAGAAGGAATACGCAGACATGAAAACAAGCAAAAGCAAGCTATTTTGACCAACTTTTGGCCAAAAACAGTGCTCATATCATAGCTATTGCTCTGTCACGTCCATTTTGCCACCCTTGCTTGCTGTGACGTGAATAATCCTTACAGCCTTTGCAAGATAACACACACAATAAAGAATCGTAGGTGGCAAAGCTCCTGAAACTCCTCGCACTACAATAAATAAATTTCCAGGCAGTTTACCATCCAGATTAACAGTCAGCATAATTATATAGGACTGCGTTAAGGCATTAATCTTAGTCGATGTTGATGCTACTCTATTGGTATCTCTCAATTTCTAGTGTTTCTTTCGTATGTATTTCCTCTTCAAATCCAAATTGGTTGCAATGGAAAACAAACTCCTTACTGAACGATGGGAAAGTTTTTTATTTTATCACAGAATAAAACTCTTCACAACGAGCATGAGTAGTCTGTAAACCGACAGTCGCAACATCCCGAATACCAAAAACATTTTCAATTAAGTGGAATTATCATTTAGAAAATACTGTGCTACTAACATTACTAAAACGTCTGCAGTTCTTTCTGGGATATTAAATGTTACGAGGTGTAACACTGACTGTCTGCTCGAAGTCGGTCGTGCGAGATGCAGGAGTTCGTAAAACATAATCAAATTCCGAAAATGCGTGTATATCATTAAGCTACTCCGTTTTATACGATACTAGCTAAGCGCCCACTGCGTGACTAGCGTAGGATGTATGGCCTGCACAGATTTTGCACTTCTTTTTGTTTTTCTTTAATTGATTTGGTGTATTTTCCCGCCCACTGCTCGTGTGTAAATTTACACGCCATAAAAGAGTTAGTGACCGTTTATATGGATGCCGATCTTTGCGTGCCTAAAATGTTCCAGCGAGTTTGATTGAACTTCATGTATGGAATCTAAAAAATGAATAAGCAAATCGGTTAATTGGTTCTGTACTTATTAGCATCAGTATTACACGCAGCACAGAATTCTCTCATCCTAAACGGATACCCCTGTAGAGTCGCCAGTAGTGATCAGTCTGCTTCGTAATTACAACAATAATAGTTCTATAAACCTACATTATGCATGCTGAGAAATTAATGTAGTGAAAAACCTTTTTGTTAGGAATTTCTAACAAAGACGAATACTCGTGGTAACTGTTTAGTAGCTTTCTATCGTTTAGTTCACCAATTGCCACACTTTAGAAACTTTTCATACTAATGAGTCATACAAGTATGGTCTTTTCCGAATGCATTTCTGACCAAGAAATGATTCTGCTTTCATAATCAAACATTTTCGTAAAAGGCTTCATTCCCTTTTTGACCCTCTCGGCGATTGGATACCCAGAAACAATGAAACACGTATCTTTTATTTCCAACCGACCACTCAAACATCAAGTTTTATATTAAAAATGTGCTAGTAGTTCTTTAATAATTTATTATCAAAAAGTGAAAGTATCTGCTTTTTTACCCAAGTAGGGGATTTATTTCCAAAAACTCTCAGACACGTAGTTTTATTTTCCTGACGAAGAGAATAAATACCAGTTTTCGTAGTTTAAACTTCAAAATCAGCTTAATACCGGCACATTTTCAAAAAATCTTTCACCCTCTACTTCATTCCCTTACGAACGGAATTTCGAAAAATCGCTTCAACGACTCCTGTATTATTACCACAATACCCTCTATGTTTCAGTATAACAAAATAATTTCATAAAAATTTTCATCCTCTGTTTCCCTCTCATTCCCCCATCCACCCACCCTCCTTTGTGGCTATATTCCCAATAACTATGAAAGAGATATGAAATATTTCCATGAAAACTCTCATCCCTATTTCATTCTCTTGGTGATTGAATTTCCAAAAATACTGGAACATCTTTTTTCTCATTTCCAATCGAGAAGCCAAATGCAAATTTTTATGGATTCAACGTTTCGTCCCTTAGTTCACCCTCTTAGGGGGTTGACTTTTCCAAAAACAGCGGAACACACATAATTTACTTCTAATCCAGAAGTTAACTGCCAATTTTTAATTTAAAAAATACCTCAGTAGTTCTTTAACAATAAATTATTTTCAAAAATTTGACCCTCTGTTTCACCTCCTTACGTGTTTCATTTCCACAAATGTTGAATAACGATTCCTTCTGTTTCTTACAGAGGAATCATATACGAATATTCATTGTTCTGGCATCAAAAAACGTTTCATCCCCAATTTCACCCCTTTAGGTTTTTTGAATTTCGAAAATACCTTTTTTAACGATTCCTGCAGTACTAAACAAATATCTGGTTTCTGTACTTAGCGGTCTGACAAGTTATTTGCTTTTATATAGAGAGATGAGCAAATTAAATGATACATAAATGTAGTCCATAAAAATTAACGTAAATTTAAACAGTTAATAAAAATACATTTCTGATTGCTTCACATGGAAGCAACTGGTTTTCGTTTTGTTAACATTATATCGTTGCCCTGGAATACTAGATGATCTTTCGTTATCACATATTGGATTTTGGATATAAATTAGTACATCGATATATTTTATATCAAAATGAAAAGTTACAGTACAACATACAGTTCCTCCTCATGCGGAAACCAACATGGAAGTCATCCTTCTTCGTCTTGAGTCACTGTAATTTCCTAATGTAACATTAATTAAACTTCAATTTATGGTGTGTAGTGCGTCATTTTTTCAGTAATTGATTAAGTGAAGCCAACATCCCCAATACATTTTTATTACTCTCTTCTTTCCCTCTGTATGTGTGTTTATCTGTATACAGGTTAGGCGTACCGCCTTTGATCAGTAATCAGAGAGCACTCGGCCATAGTTCGAAGCCCACCACTGCTTGATTTTAAAATAAAAACTATCAGCAGTGGCGGCCGAAGACTTCTAGAATAACAAATCATCCCTCATTCAGTCAACGGCCTCGCCAAAAAGGGTGGAGGAGCGGACAGAGGCTCAGGGCACCCTCTTGCCCTTCAGGTGGAAAACTTCCCGTAAGGGCAGAAGAATCAGCAATGATCAACGGCTTGAGGATGCAGAAGGTAATCGAAACCACATGAGCCTTGTAATTGTAAAGTGTCATGATGATCTCTCCAGAACGCGCGGGATTAGCCGAGCGGTCTAAGTGCGCTGCAGTCATGGACTGTGCGGCTGGTCCAGGCGGAGGTTCGAGTCCTCCCTCGGGCATGGGTGTGTGTGTTTGTCATTAGGATAATTCAGGTTAAGTAATGTGTAAGCTTAGGGACTGATGACATTAGCAGTTAAGTACCATAAGATTTCACACACAGTTATACATTTTGATCTCTCCATTGGAAAGAGATTTCGGAGTAGGCCCCCATTCGGACCATGAGAAAAAGATTCATTAACCAACGAAAGGATTACTTTCTACGAGTTGAGGTGCGGAATGTCAGAAGTTTAAACGCGGTAGGGAATGAAGAAAATCTGAAAAGAGATATGTTAAGGCTCAATCGAGACAGAGTGGGGGTCTGTGAAGCGAAGTGGAAGAAAGACGATTTCTGATCAGATGAGTGCCGGGTAATATCAGCAGCAGCAGAAAATGATAAAACGGGAGTAGGATTCATTATGAATCGGAAGGTAGGGCAGGGTGTGAGTTACTGTGAACAGTTCAATGATAGGGTGGTTCTAATCAGAATCGACTGGGAAACACAGATACAAAAAGTATATGAGCATACTGATCGGGTAATTCAGCACGTAACTGGGAAGATGAAAATCTACTTGTCATAGAAGATTGTAATACAGATGCAGGGGAAGGGGTAGAAGAGAGGGTTATGGGATAATATTGGCTTGGTACAAGTAATGAGAAAGGGAAAGATTTTCAGCTAGTAATAGCGAATACTACGTTCAACAACAAGAGGGGGAGACACAAGAAGACTTCAGTTAGATTACATTATGGCCACACAGAGATACCGAAATCAGATATTGGATTATAAAGTTTACACAAGGTCAGAAATAGATTCAGATCACAATTTAGTAGTGTTAAAGAGTAGGCTGAAGTTCAACAACTAGTGAGGAAGAATCAATGATCAAAGAGGTGAAATAAGAAAGTACTAAGGAATGAAGAGGCAAACTTGAAGTTCTCTGAGACTGTAGGTACTCCGATGCCGAATAGCTCAACTAGCAGTTCAAAATGGCTCTGAGCACTATGGGACTTCTGCGGTCATCAGTCCCCTAGAACTTAGAACTACTTAAACCTAACTAACCTAAGGACATCACACACATCCATGCCCGAGGCAGGATTCGAACCTGCGACCGTAGCGGTCGCGCGGTTCCAGACTGTAGCGCCTAGAACCGCTCGGCCACTTAGGCCGGCTCAGCTAGCAGTGCTATTGAAGAGGAATAGTCATCTCTGAATAGGTAATCAAAGTAGTTTAAAGTATTCCATAATTAGTCTAGCACGCTAACATTTGGTGTACACTCGTCTGGTATGAGTTTGGTGTGAGGCGGCGGTGGTGTGGGTGGACTGCTGTGGCCTGTTGTGGTGTTGTGAAGCACTGAGTGCTACGGCGGGACGAGGCCTCTCTGTTTCTAGGTCCCTGGTTCAATACACAAAATATTGTGAACTGCGAAGAAGCCATGGAAAAAAAAAAATACCAAGTAGTTCAGCTGATCGATTAAAGAAAGAAGTACTAATGTATTCAGGGAAATTCAGGAATATTGAAACACAAGTAACTTAGGAATGAAATAAAAGGAAGTTCAGGGAAGCTAAAGCGAAATGGCTTCATGAAAAATGTGAAGAAATCGAAAACGAAATGATTGTGAGAAGGACTCAGCATATAGGAAAGTCAAAAACTACCTCCGCTGCAACTAAAAGCAACGGCGATAACATTAACAGCGCAATGGAATATCACAATTAAATACAGAGGAGAGAGCGGATGGGTGGAGAGAGTACACTAAAGGCCTGAAAGAGTGGGAGGACGTGTCTGAAGACATGATAGAAGTAGAAACAGAATTCGATACGGACTAGATAGGTTATCCAGTGTTGGAAGTAGAATATAAATGAGCTCCTGACAACTTAAAACTAAACAAGGCAGAAGGGATGGAGTACATTCCATCAGAATGTATAAACTCATTCGGGGAAGTGACAACAAAACCACTTTTCAAGTTTGCGTGTAGAATGTATGAGACCGGCGATACACCACCTGACTTTTGGAAAAATATCATCCACACAATTCCGAAGATTGTAAGAGCCGATAATTACGAGAGTTAATGCACTGTCAGTTTAACTAACACCTGACGCACTGAAGTTGCAAACAAGTATATTATTAAGACGAATGGAAAAGATAATTGAGGTTACGGTTGTTAACAGAAAGAAGACTGAGGAAAAATCAAGACACGTTCTTAGATATGACAACCAGGGAGAGGCGTTCGACAATTTCAAATGGTGCTAGATGTTCGAAATTCTGAGAAAAAGGGGTTAGCTATGGGCAAAGACAGATAATATGAAGCACATAGAAGAACCAGCAGGGAACAATTAGAGTGGAAGCCCAAGAACGAAGTGTTCGGAATAAAAAGGATGGAAGGAAGGGATATAGTTTTTCGCCCATGCTGTTCAATCTGAACATTGAAGAAGAAACGGGGAAATAAATGAAAGGGATTAAAGTTCAAGGTGCAAGGACATCAGTGATGAGATTCGCTGATGATATTGTTGAATTGAATGAACAGTCTAAAGAGTACAGAATATAGATTGAGAGTAAATCGAATAAAGACGACATTCATAAGTTGCAGGAATGAGAGCTGCGAGGAACTTAACAAAAGGATTGATGGGCATGAAGAAGATGTTGAGGAATTCTGATATGTAGGCATCAAAACAACAAACGGCGGACAGAGGAAGGACAACAAAAGCTGACTAGTGCTGGCAAAAACGACTCTCCTGTCCAAGATAAATATACTAGTATCAAACATGGACATTACTTTGAGGAAGATATTTCTGAGAATGTACGTTTGGAGCACAGGATTGTATGGTAGTGAATTATGGACTGTGAGAAAATCGGAACAGAAGAGAATGAAAGTATCTCAGCTGTGGTGCTATTGAAGAATGTCAAAAATTAAATGAACTGCTAAGGTATGGAATGTGAAGGCACCCAGTAGAATCGGTTAGGAAAGGAATATAAGGAAAACTTTGACGAAAAGAAGGTACAGGGTGATAGGGCATTTGTTAAGTCATCAGAGAGTATCTTCCAGGGTACTAGAGGGAGCTGTAGAGGGTAAAAACAGTAGAGGAAGACAGAGTTTTAGTACATTTAGCAAATAATTGAGGACGTAGGTTGCAAGTGCTACTCTCAGATGAAGAGGTCCGTGGCAAGCCGCATCAAACCAGTCAGGTGACGGACGACAAAAAAAATCGTAAGTAGTAAAACAGAAATTATAATAATGTTTAAAAAATAATTATTATTCTAAAAATGTCGGAAATACACCGTGTTACTAATAGTTTCTTGTGGAGCACTTTTTCACTTCCCGCGGAGTACTAGTATTCCACGGAACACGTCTGGGAAACCCAGCGGTAATGAACTACTTGAGGGTGCGACAGTAAGCTATAATTATTTTTCATTTCTATTTCAGTTTCAGAAGCTACTTGGTTTCACATATAGTTAATAACTGCCGTTCGTGGTCTCGAGACTGAGTTCATTCTACTCAAGTGCTTTGCACACTTTCTAAGGCCTTCAAATTATGATTGAGAAGATAAAGATAGTGTTGTTTCTTATGTGATATTTATAATTCCCCTACGAATTGAATTTACGAAGAAATTTGTGGCTTGTCGAGGTGTTCGATTGCTCATTCGAATATCGTGGAGTGCATTTGAAACGACCAACTGCAAGCTCGAAATGTCTTCGAATGCTCTTATTCCTGTTTCACTTTTGTATAATGAATTTTACATGTGCCTTAGGCTAAAGCATTTCATGGGGCACGTACAGGATTAGGGCGATATTTTGAGAGAAATTTAGGACAGAAAGACCAGAAAAGGTAAATGGAAATATTTGCTCAGTGACAGCTGTGAAAGCTCACGATCACATAGCAAAATAAAAGCGTGATTGTAACAAGAAAAAGTAAGTGAAATAGAACGCCACGGAAAAGAAACGGGATAACAATATATATTATAAAGCAAGTGTAGAACGTGCGTTTCGCTAAGGCAGGGGGTTAGAATAGGCCCGAGGTAATCTTGCCTATTGTAAGAGGCGACTAAAAGGAGTCTCACAATTTTCGGCCCAGTGAGTTCAGGTCCAATTCTATGGTTTCACTTGCCACTTTCAAAATTCTACAGAAGTGTGGGCCTTATGGGGAAGGACGCTTTATGTGGTGCACGAGTTACCCGTAGTGCCCTTAGATTCGATCTCCTGAATCTCTTGTCATGTCTTTGCATCTCCACCTGCGATTCAAGTATTTGGGAGAGAACACATTCCTGGGTACGCCATCTTCATCCGTTGTAACCTGTTCTCTTTCGCCCCCATGACAATACTGGATTTCTCTGCGCCCAATATCAAGCATGGTAGCCAATCCTTTGTGTGTCATGTATCCATTTGGTGGTAGCCCCATAATAATACAGGGATCGCACTGCTGATGCCTGAGCCGTAAAATCCCCACGTATGCCAAGGAGTAGATGCTCGTCTTCCTGGGGCTTCAGGACTCCCGGCAACGGTCATCATGCCAGTTGGCATATGCTGTGGCGCCTGATCAAAGTGGGTAGCATCAGGGCGGATAACATTTAATGAAGCGGACTAAGTCATCTCTTGCTGGTGATCATAGGGCATCAGCAGTTTCAAAGAAGGGCAAGGTCTAATACAATACCGACAGGTATGACCCTACATCGTTTCCCTCCCTAACTACAGCATGGGTGAAACGTAGGGCTAAAGAATGGTGAGAGCCATATTCGCCTCGGTTTTTAGTCTGTAGCAGAACTGATGGGGACTCCTTTCTACCTACGAACCCTCACGTTTTCGTTGAACACTTTGAGGATAAGTTTGGAGAATTGAAAGAGCTGTCTAAGATGCGAAAAGGCTTTGGCTTGATTCAGACAGCATCCATGGCCTAACCCCAAGCGTTACTCGCCTGTGACAAGCTGGGTGATATTCGTGCTACCGTCCTCGCCATAAAAGCCTCAGCATTATCCAGGGGATCATTTTCCATCGCGATCTCCTCTTGCAGTCTGATGACGAGCTTTGCGCCAATTTAGAACGGCGGGGTTTCATTTCATCCAGCGCTTTTACAGAGGACCCAAAGACAACTATGTAACTACTGGTGCCTTTATCTTGGCCTTTGAGGGTGAGTCATTACCTGAAAAGGTCGATGGTTTACCACTGTGACATCAAACCATACGTCTCTCGCCCTAAGCTGTGGTTTACGTGCTGGATGTACAGGCACCTGTCTTCCCGCTGAACTTACAGAGCCACATGTCGAGACTGCAAACGTCCATTGTGGATACTTCATGTGTGTCACCTCCCACTTGCATCAGCTGGGGAGATCACCACTCTCCCGCTCGCCAGTGTCCGTTACTCAAAAAGGAGCGGAAAATCATGGAGTACAAGTCCCTTGACCGGTTGACTTACACAGAGGCCAAACGTAAATTTGAAAGATTACACCCTTTTCAGTTGACGTCGTCATGTGCTGCGGCTACATCGCGATCACCGTCCCAAGTGCCAGTGAGTCCTAACTCTGTGCCAATAACAATGGGCCCTCCAGGCCACCAGAATACATCTGCCCCCTTCGTGACAGGGAGAAAATCTTCCTCCACTGGTCCCAAAGTACCTACTTAGGGAGTAAGGCCCCCCCAAACGCAGGGAATATCGATCCCCTCTCCCCTGCCGGACAAGTAACAGCCTCCTCTGGCTCCTCCCGTGCTGATAGGGTCCCTTCAGGCCCTCTCTACCAAGGTCTCCAATAATGCCATGGTGGCCACTCTCCAATGGTTCAAGGAGCAAAAAGCTGCTGGACAAAGAGCTTCATGGTCTTCTTATGTGTCTGAAGCTGCTTTGGAGACATCTTCCCAGCAAACCCATAAAGAGAAGCGAGAGAGCAAGCAAACTGAGCTGTAGTCTGCTAAGAAACAGGACCCTCTGGTGGCCCTAGCACCACCTTCATCTATTAGTTCTACATCAGAGGATGTGGTGGAGATCTTAGCATCTCCTGTGCGCTTGGATCTCACTGATGCCTCGTCCACTGTAGAAAAGGCTACAAACACCCAATCGGTCGCAGCAGATGACCCTGAAGCATAACCGGCCTCCTTGTGCGCTTCATGATGTGTTGGTAAATGTGCCAACACCTTGTAGTTAGAGGAAGGCCGAAATGCACGCTATCTAACGCAGACGGGCGTGAATTCTGGAACAGGATAAGTATTGAATGCTAATAAGAAAAGTACGCAGCTCCTCGAATACTTAACTTTATTCGATCCTTGTGGTACATCGCTCTTGATAATACAAATAAGACTATCTTCAGATACGGTTAATGGCGCTTTGCTAGGTCGTAGCCATGGACTTAGCTGAAGGCTATTCTAACTGTCTCTCGGCAAATGAGAGAAAGGCTTCGTCAGTGTAGTCGCTAGCAATGTCGTCGTACAACTGGGGGCGAGTGCTATTCCGTATCTCGAGACCTGCCTTGTGGTGGCGCTCGGTCTGCGATCACACTGTGGCGACACGCGGGTCCGACATGTACTAAATGGACCGCGGCCGATTTAAGCTACCACCTAGCAAGTGTGGTGTCTGGCGGTGACACCACACTTCATGCCTTCCAAGCCTCACGATAACGTCATCCACCAGTGGAAATGTGGCGGTTTTTTCCACCACCTTGCTGAGCTAAGGCAACTCTTAAGCTTTACACCTGCTTTCTAGATTGCCCTTCAGGAAACCTGGTTCCCAGAAATGCGTACCTCTGCCCTCCATTGATCAAGAACTGTAGTGACTATAATGGAATGTCAGTTGTCTACGTGCTGAACTGAGTATGCAGTGAACCTGTGCTCTTTCAAAGCCTTATTGAAGCTGTGGCTGTCAGGATAAAGACGACGCAGGAAATAACTGTCTGCAACGTATATCTTCCTCCAGATGGTGCAGTACCCCTAAACGCATTGGCTGCACAGATTGATCAATACCATAAACCTTTCCTAATTTTGGGAGATTTTAACGCTTGTAACCCATCGTGGGGTGGCACCATGTTTACTGGCTAAGGCAGACATGTCGAAAACTTACTGTCACAACTGGACCTCTACCTCATAAATACAGGTACCCCCACACATTTCAGTGTGGCACATGGTACACGTTCGACCATTGATCTCTGGGTTTGCAGTCCTGGCCTTCTCCCATCTATCCACTGAAGAGCACATGACGACCTGTTGTGTTGACCACTTCACCACCTTCCTGTCGCTCCCCCGGCGTCAGGTCCATAGATGCCTGCACAGATGGACTTTAAAAAAGGCAGAATGGGGAGCCTTCACCTCTGCTGTCACCACTGAAACTCCCCCACATGGTAACATCGATGTTTCTGTGGTGGAAAACGCGGTCCCTCGTTCTTTAGGGTGCCCCCGGCCAAAGATATCCCCTTGGCGGTCGCCGGAATTCGCTGAGGCAGGTAAGGAGCGTCGACGAGCACCCTTCCATAGAACACCTAATAGCCTTTAAACGGTTCCGTGCCTACGTTATCAAACGACGGAAACAGTATTGTTGGGAGAGAGACGCCTCGACCATTGGGTGGCATAGGTCACCTGCCCAATTCTGGGCAAAGACCAAACGAGTTTTAGGGTACCAGACCCCAACAGGTGTTCCTGGCGTTAACATAAATGGCGTATTATCTACCGACGCAAACACGATTGCCGATAACTTTGCTGAGCACTACGCTCGCGCCTCTGCGTCAGAGAACTATCCCCCACAGCCTTTTGCACTCTCAAACGGCGGATGGGAGGGAAAGTCCTCTCATTCACTACACGCCAAAGTGAACCCTATAACGCCCCATTTATAGAGTGGGAGCTAATGAGTGCCCTTGCACATTGCCCCAACACAGCTCCTGGGCCAGATCGGATCCACAGTCAGATGATTAAACATCTCTAGTCTGACTACAAGCGACATCTCCTCATGCTCTTCAACCGGATCTGCTGCGATGGCGTCTTTCCATCGCACTGACGGGAGAGCACCATCATACCAGTGGTCACGGACGTCCTTTGTAAGCTGGTGGAACGTATGGTGTGTCGGCAGCTGGGTTGGGTCCTGGATTCACGTGGAGTACTTGCTCTGTGCCAGGGTGGTTTCCGCCTGGGTCGCTCTACCGCTGATAATATTGTGTCACTCGAGTCTGCCATCCGAACAGCATTTTCCAGACGCCAACACCTTGTTGCCGTCTTTTCATATTTACGAAAAGCTTGTCAAACCACCTGGCGACATCATATCCTTGCCACATTATAGAAGTGGGATCTCGGAGGCCTGCTCCCGATTTTTGTCCAGAATTTCCTGTCGCTTCGTACTTTCCGTTTCAGAGTTGGTGCCTCCCATGGTTCCCCCATATCCAGGAGAACGGGATCCTGCTGGGCTGTGTATTGAGTTTATCTCAATTTTTGGTGGCCATTAACGGTCTAGCAGCAGCTGTAGGGCTACTCGTTTCACGTTCTCAGTATGCAGACGACTTCTGCATTTCGTATTGCTCCACCAGTACTGGTTTTGCTGAGCGGCGCCTACAGGGAGCCATCTACAAGGTGCAGTCATGGGCTCTAGGTCACGGCTTCTAGTTTTTGGCCCCAAAGTCATGTGTTATGCACTTCTGTCGCCATAGTGCCGTTCATTCGTAACCAGAACTATACCTTACTGACGATCCTCTCACTGTAGTGGAGACATATCGATTTTTAGGACTGGTTTTCGACGCCTGATTGTCTTGGCTTCCTCACCTTAGCCAGCTTAAGCGGAAGTGCTGGCAGCACCCCAATGCCCTCTGGTATCTGAACAACACCAACTGAGGTGCAGATCGCTCTACAGATCAAATGGTTCAAATGGCTCTGAGCACTATGAGACTCAACATCTTAGGTCATAAGTCCCCTAGAACTTAGAACTACTTAAACCCAACTAACCTGAGGGCATCACACACACCCATGCCCGAGGCAGGATTCGAACCTGCGACCGTAGCAGTCCCGCGGTTCCGGACTGCAGCGCCAGAACCGCACGGCCACCGCGGCCGGCTTTGCTCTACGCTGCTGCAGCTCTACAGAGCCCTTGTTCAACCCGTCTTGACTATGGGAGTCTGTTTTATGGTTCGGAGGCGCCCCCAGCGTTGCGTTTACTCGACCCTGTGCACCACTGTGGCCTTCGACTACCGATGGGAGCTTTTAGGGCGAGTCTGGTGATCAGCGTAGTGGCTGAGGCTGGAGTCCCTCCATCGCAGGTCAGGCGTGCACAACTGTTCGCCAGTTACGTTGCACACGTTCGTAGATCTCTAGCACGTCCGAATTACCGTCTCCTTTTCCCACCCACGGAAATTCATCTCCTGCATCGGCGGCCCAGGTCAGGGCTCCCGATGGCAGTTCGCGTCCGATCCCTTCTATCTGAACTGGAGTCGTTGCCTTTACCACCTGTACTCGAAGTCCACTCGCGTACACCTCCATGGTGTACACCTAGGCCGCGGCTCTGCCTGGACCTTCCACATGGCTCAAAGGACTCAGTTCACCCTGCGGTTCTCTGCTGTCACTTCCTCTCGATTCTTGACATGTACTGAGGCCATGAACTGGTTTCCACCGACTGCTCGGTGGTTGATGGTCACGTCGGCTTCACGTATGTCCATTGAGGACATATTGAACTGCATTCCTCGCCCGATGGGAGCAGTGTTTTCTCTGCAGAGTTGGTGGCTATATCTCGTGCTCTTATGCACATCCTTTCATGCCTTGTGGAGTCGTTTCTTCTGTGTACTGACTCCTTGAGCAACCTACAAGCTATCGACCAGTACTACCCTCGTCATCCCTAGGTAGCGACCATCCAGGTGTCCAGCTATGCCCTGGAACGATCCGGTCGTTCAGTGGTGTTTGTGTGGACCCCAGGACACGTTGGAATGCCAGGCAACGAACTTGCTGACAGGCTACACGGAAATCGCTTATGTAGATCGGCATTCCAGTAACTGACCTGCGTTTGTTTTTACGCTTCCAGGTTTTTCAGCTTTGGGAGATGGAATGGCACAGTCTCAGTACGCACAGCAGAGTACGTGCTATTAAGAAGACTACGAATGTGTGGCAGTCCTCCATGCGGGACTTTCGCAGGGACTCTGTCGTTCTCTTCCGGCTCCGCATTTGTCACGCTTGAGCGACCCACGGTTACCTCCTACGCCGTGAAGACCCGCCTCAGTGTCGATGCGACAGTGGACCATATTCTAGTGCACTGCCCCACTTTGACTCCCATGCGACGATATCTCCGGTTACTGGACTCGTTTCCGCTAATTTTATCTGACAACGCCTCATCGGCTAATTTAGTTTTTCGTTTCATTCGTGAGGGTGGGTTTTATGATTTGATTCAAATTTTAGCGCATGTCCTTTGTCCCTCTGTGTCCCCCACCACAGTGTTTTTAGGAGGGAGGTTTTACTGGGTTGCAGAGTGGCTGGCTTCTCCTTTTTATTCTCATGGTCAGCCACCCATGGTGATCTGTTTTGTCGTTTTAATCTCTTCTACCTGTATCTTTCGTTTCTGTGTTTTTCTTCCCGCCTTTCGTCTATTTAAGTGTTTGTCGCCCTTCCGTCGTTCTTGTGGTTTTTCCTTTCTCTCCGTTATGTTGTCAGTCTCGCTTGTTTCATTCTCATCCCTGTAGCATTGTTTTACTCGGAACAAGGGACTGATGACCTAGCAGTTTGGTGCCTTCCAACCCCCTTTAAACCAATCAACCAGCCAACCAACCGCTAAGACTCAGAAACGAGAATATTCGAGAACATTCAAAAACTTCCCACAATGCTCCGGAATGTTCCACAATATTCGGTAAATTCTAGCACGTTCGGGAATAGTCTGAAACATTCATGAATATTCCAGAAATTTCGGGAACTTCTCGGAACATACAAGATCATTGTGGAATATTCCAGAATAATCTTGAATGTTATGGAATGTTCTCGAACATTGTGGGCCTTTCCAAGTCTTTTTGGTATGCTCTGGAACTACCCACTGGTGAGGCAACCCATTGGTAGTTGCATATAAAGCATGACCCTTCGTGGGTTAGAACGCCACTTTCTTACCAGTGACGAAGAGAGGAACCGAAAAAGTTGTGGAATGAATGAATAAAAACCAACAGTGAAGTATGTGTAGTCAAAGTGATACAGGACTGAAGACAAATCGAATATTAAATATGAAATGTGTAAAAAAAATCTAGTTAGTGTATTTCTTAGTAAAAAGTTGATTTGGATTATATTTTAGAAAACGACGAAACGTAAACGAAGAGATCTTGTCAGTTCTGAAGGAAACCAGTAAAAACAAAAACAACAACGGAAAAACAAAACAGACCAAGAGTTCGAAGCACGTTTAAATTCCCCGCTAACGAGAATGAGCTCCTTGAGAAGCAGAGAAACCGAAGAAATGAACGGTTTGAAGAATCAAGAATTACAACACAAACTTGTCATTTAATAATAATAATAATAAAAATAACAATAATAAAATAAACGTGTCGAATAACATCATCGAAGCCGAAAATATGACTGGTAAGTACAATTGAACTCTACTGAACTGCCATTCCAATTTAAGACACGGCAATTTCCAATGAAATTAGCCTAAAGTTCTACAATTAACAAATCGCAAGGACAAACTTTAAAATACACTCCTGGAAATAGAAATAAGAACACCGTGAATTCATTGTCCCAGGAAGGGGAAACTTTATTGACACATTCCTGGGGTCAGATACATCACATGATCACACTGACAGAACCACAGGCACATAGACACAGGCAACAGAGCATGCACAATGTCGGCACTAGTACAGTGTATATCCACCTTTCGCAGCAATGCAGGCTGCTATTCTCCCATGGAGACGATCGTAGAGATGCTGGGTGTAGTCCTGTGGAACGGCTTGCCATGCCATTTCCACCTGGCGCCTCAGTTGGACCAGCGTTCGTGCTGGACGTGCAGACCGCGTGAGACGACGCTTCATCCAGTCCCAAACATGCTCAATGGGGGACAGATCCGGAGATCTTGCTGGCCAGTGTAGTTGACTTACACCTTCTAGAGCACGTTGGGTGGCACGGGATACATGCGGACGTGCATTGTCCTGTTGGAACAGCAAGTTCCCTCGCCGGTCTAGGAATGGTAGAACGATGGGTTCGATGACGGTTTGGATGTACCGTGCACTATTCAGTGTCCCCTCGACGATCACCAGTGGTGTACGGCCAGTGTAGGAGATCGCTCCCCACACCATGATGCCGGGTGTTGGCCCTGTGTGCCTCGGTCGTATGCAGTCCTGATTGTGGCGCTCACCTGCACGGCGCCAAACACGCATACGACCATCATTGGCACCAAGGCAGAAGCGACTCTCATCGCTGAAGACGACACGTCTCCATTCGTCCCTCCATTCACGCGTGTCGCGACACCACTGGAGGCGGGCTGCACGATGTTGGGGCGTGAGCGGAAGACGGCCTAACGGTGTGCGGGACCGTAGCCCAGCTTCATGGAGACGGTTGCGAATGGTCCTCGCCGATACCCCAGGAGCAACAGTGTCCCTAATTTGCTGGGAAGTGGCGGTGCGGTCCCCTACGGCACTGCGTAGGATCCTATGGTCTTGGCGTGCATCCGTGCGTCGCTGCGGTCCGGTCCCAGGTCGACGGGCACGTGCACCTTCCGCCGACCACTGGCGACAACATCGATGTACTGTGGAAACCTCACGCCCCACGTGTTGAGCAATTCGGCGGTACGTCCACCCGGCCTCCCGCATGCCCACTATACGCCCTCGCTCAAAGTCCGTCAACTGCACATACGGTTCACGTCCACGCTGTCGCGGCATGCTACCAGTGTTAAAGACTGCGATGGAGCTCCGTATGCCACGGCAAACTGGCTGACACTGACGGCGGCGGTGCACAAATGCTGCGCAGCTAGCGCCATTCGACGGCCAACACCGCGGTTCCTGGTATGTCCGCTGTGCCGTGCGTGTGATCATTGCTTGTACAGCCCTCTCACAGTGTCCGGAGCAAGTATGGTGGATCTGACACACCGGTGTCAATGTGTTCTTTTTTCCATTTCCAGGAGTGTATTACGGCGTCAGTCTCAAAGACACCTGCTTCTCTCACGATCAACCATAGGGAGGTTGCTCTCGAGTAGGATTTTTGAAAAATTTGTATATCTACACCATGGATAACAAAATGAAAAATGTTGTTTATGAACAAGTACAGCAAATAGTTAGAATATACACTCCTGGAAATTGAAATAAGAACACCGTGAATTCATTGTCCCCTGGAAATTGAAATAAGAACACCGTGAATTCATTGTCCCAGGAAGGGGAAACTTTATTGACACATTCCTGGGGTCAGATACATCACATGATCACACTGACAGAACCACAGGCACATAGACACAGGCAACAGAGCATGCACAATGTCGGCACTAGTACAGTGTATATCCACCTTTCGCAGCAATGCAGGCTGCTATTCTCCCATGGAGACGATCGTAGAGATGCTGGGTGTAGTCCTGTGGAACGGCTTGCCATGCCATTTCCACCTGGCGCCTCAGTTGGACCAGCGTTCGTGCTGGACGTGCAGACCGCGTGAGACGACGCTTCATCCAGTCCCAAACATGCTCAATGGGGGACAGATCCGGAGATCTTGCTGGCCAGTGTAGTTGACTTACACCTTCTAGAGCACGTTGGGTGGCACGGGATACATGCGGACGTGCTTTGTCCTGTTGGAACAGCAAGTTCCCTTGCCGGTCTAGGAATGGTAGAACGATGGGTTCGATGACGGTTTGGATGTACCGTGCACTATTCAGTGTTCCCTCGACGATCACCAGTGGTGTACGGCCAGTGTAGGAGATCGCTCCCCACACCATGATGCCGGGTGTTGGCCCTGTGTGCCTCGTCGTATGCAGTCCTGATTGTGGCGCTCACCTGCACGGCGCCAAACACGCATACGGCCATCATTGGCACCAAAGCAGAAGCGACTCTCATCGCTGAAGACGACACGTCTCCATTCGTCCCTCCATTCACGCTTGTCGCGACACCACTGGAGGCGGGCTGCACGATGTTGGGGCATGAGCGGAAGACGGCCTAACGGTGTGCGGGACCATAGCCCAGCTTCATTGAAACGGTTGCGAATGGTCCTCGCCGATACCCCAGGAGGAACAGTGTCCCTAATTTGCTGGGAAGTGGCGGTGCGGTCCCCTACGGCACTGCGTAGGATCCTACGGTCTTGGAGTGCATCCGTGCGTCGCTGCGGTCCGGTCCCAGGTCGACGGGCACGTGCACCTTCCGCCGACCACTGGCGACAACATCGATGTACTGTGGAGACCTCACGCCCCACGTGTTGAGCAATTCGGCGGTACGTCCACCCGGCCTCCCGCATGCCCACTATACGCCCTCGCTCAAAGTCCGTCAACTGCACATACGGTTCACGTCCATGCTGTCGCGGCATGCTACCAGTGTTAAAGACTGCGATGGAGCTCCGTGTGCCACGGCAAACTGGCTGACACTGACGGCGGCGGTGCACAAATGCTGCGCAGCTAGCGCCATTCGACGGCCAACACCGCGGTTCCTGGTGTGTCCGCTGTGCCGTGCGTGTGATCATTGCTTGTACAGCCCTCTCGCAGTGTCCGGAGCAAGTATGTTGGGTCTGACACACCGGTGTCAATGTGTTCTTTTTTCCATTTCCAGGAGTGTATTTTCAATGAAATTTTTTATCTCCTATAGTTAAAAGTCTGCCCTTTTATTCCAACTACCAAACAGTCTACTATCAGCTGTCTGAGCGAAGCCAGGTACCCCAGCTATTTACGATAAAATTTAGCAACTGAATCGCTTAAACAGCAATGTTACTGTAGTATCTTTTCTTATTAGTGGAAATAATGCTAATGTTTCTTGGACATAGGTGGAAACGATAGAAAAGTGGCTCTGTAAGCTACTTCGATGACACTGGTGATTAAAATGGTCAGGGAATCCTTTCCTTTGTACTTGGACAGGCTTCCTTCAGAGTTCTTCCTATGGCATTTCCGTGCTTCAGATCGAACTACTGTTCAACCGCAAGTTGCACAAAGAAGTTAATAAGATTAAAATATACTATCCTGACCAGGATAAAATCGTACACGGAAAAAATTCGAAATATTTAAAAATAATGAAGGACTTCATCCATATCCTTTACAAAATAACTATTACTATGATCGTCTCGAATAAAGCAAATGAAATAAAGGGGAAAAAATCGCTTGAGCCGATGGGAATATGCAACTCTAGAATGCTCTTTGCAGAAATCCGCAACTCAATTTACATAGTGTGCCAACACGTGTGGGAAAGTGACTTCCATGATAGAAAGCATGTTTCGAAAGAAGTTCAACGGCCAAGTGAGTCTTAGAAGTTTCAGCACTATGGGGAAATTCATTTAGAAGTGGATATAAGGGAAGGTGATAGCAAGGTGAACACAATCCATTTTCTGTCCGTTAGCCCATTTCAAATGAATACTTTTCTGTGTATTTAACTAGCACATTGCAACTGAATACGTTTCATATGTAATTGCTCAATAGCAGTAAACTGCTATATTTGGTCAGGTAATTATCTGAAAGATTGCGGTACGCTGTTGTCAACGTTGACTCCATTATATTACAGTAAGGCTATTAGTGCTTGTACACAGTCAAAAGCAGACGAGAACAAATCAGTGAAAGTAATGAACAAGCACGTAAAATACGGTTTGGAATCATTCTGATGAATAATTAGATTACTTTCTCTGTAGCTCATTTCCTGGTGCTAACCTAACAGCAGGACGCAAATTCAGCGGTTTTGGCATCTAGTTTATGCATCAGTGTGACTGATTATGATAAGTACGTTTAGAGTGTAGTGTGAATGAGCTGTTAATACTGATGAGAGGGAAAAGTGACAGGGATCCGGTGTTGCCACACAGACAACTCCTCTTGACAAGTAACAGTATTCTGCAGAGTTCTGAGTAGCAATCCAGCGGTCGGATCACAATTAATAGTATCAAGTTCTCATGCAATGGGACACCGCTGAGAGGTCTGGAATTCAACCCAGGTCAACAGTACGTAATGAGAAGATCCAACAACAAGTAATTGTAGACTTCAGTTCATTGCGCTACTAGAGGACAGACTGGCGCATTAAATAAACCAGTCAGAAAAACAAATAAAGGACTAACTTAACTTTTACTTCCTGCTTCTCATCTTGTATGGTAAAACAAATGCCTGTGGAAATTCATCCCAACATCGGAATAACAACCGCAGTCATCGGCGCAATGTGTCAGGGCACTGGTAAGCATTTTGTGGTCTCTGCATCGGAACCAGTCACGTGCTTAGAGCAGTTCAAAATCAGTCCTCCATGGAGGTCTGCATGAAAAGTGCTTATTGCTCTATATTTCTGGGTAAATCGTAGAGATAACTCTCCTCTGGATAAAAGTTTTGCGAAAATACACGTTATAAGTTTCTGACATATAGGAACTTCGTAATCCACATATCCATACTTACTCTTCAATACACCTTTAAGTGGTTGGCAGAGTGTTCATCGAGCCACTTTAGGACTATTTGTCGACCATCCCATTCCCCAAGGGAACGTGGAAAGAAAATAACACCTTAATATTCCCGTACGAGATCTTATTTCTCTGTAGTAAGTGGGAGCCAAGAAAATATTTCGGCATTTGGAGAAGAAAGTGGATAACCATCTCTTATGATGTTTTCTGCCACAAAGAACTTCTCATCACCTTGACACGATTTCACGATAATAATATATGAGCTGCCATTACTTATTAATTTTTTTCGGTGTTCTCCGTCAATCGTCTGTGGTAGGGATCCCACACCACGCAGCAATAATCAAGAAGAGAACGGACAAGCGTAGTGCAGGCAGTCTCTTTAGACTGATACATCTTCTAAGTGTTCTGCCAATAAAACGCAGTCTTAGGTTCACCTTTCCGTCTATATTTTCAACATGATCGTTCCATTAGTTTGTAATCGTAACCCCTAGGTAATTATCTGAATGTAAAACCTTTAAATTTGTGTTATTTATCACGTAGCGGAAATATAGTTGAATTATTTTGTACACAAGTGGAGGATCGCAAAATTTTATTGTTAAGGGTCAATTGCAACTTTTCGTCCAATGTAGATATCTTGTACAAATCATTTTGCAACACGTTTTGGTCTTCTGTTAACTTTATTAGATGATAAACGACAGCTCTATCTACAACATAAAGGACTTCTAAAATGGTTCTCCTAACAAATTGCGCATATTTAGAATAGTGGCGGGCACATAACACTTCAGTGAGGAACCACAGATATCATTTCGATTCTACTAACGTCTTTCCGTCAGGTACCTCCATGAACCCAGGACTTTCGGGAAGAAACTGGAACCTGACTCCGTCGTAGGCTCTTTTTCTTTTATTGTACATTGTCCTGCCAACTTTTGGAACATGTCCCAGGCACCAATCTTGCGTCTTATAACACCACACCTATTATACTGTATTCTCGGGTACACCATGTTGGATTAATAGCTATGAGGGAAAGTACGTGGGACTCACGCACATCAAAAGCGTTAGTTAGAGGGCTTGCATTTCAGCAGGTGTTCAGCGTTCCGTTAGCCATATTGACAATAAACGACTGCCTTGTCTGTTCTTGTTTTTCTTATGTTTTAATTAACTAGGTGAGCACTCGTTGTTGCCAGGATACGTATTTATTTCATCTGCTAGTCCATCTCCTCCTTTTCCCCTCTCTTCATTTCTTCTTCCCTATTTTCTCGTTGCTCATCTGCTCCTCCCTGTCTTACTGTCGATCACATCCTCCTCCCCCCCCCTTCCTCACTCTTTCCTCTCCTCTTCGCCCTCTTTCTTCTCCTCAAAACCCGTTAAGTCAGCCTCCTCCCCATCTCTCTTTCTCTTTCTCTGTCCGTCCCCTCCTCTCCATCTCATTGTCAATGTCATCTTCCTATTCTCTTGTACATCTCATCTTCCCCTTTTTTCTCTGCACCTCCGTCTTCCCCTCTCCCTACCCCGCTCTCTTCCCTTCCTATGTCCACCTCCCCCTCTACCTTACCTGTTGCCACCTTCTTCTATCTCCTTCTTCCCCCTCTTTGTCCATCTTCGCCTTGAGACCTGGTCTCGGAATCATCAAGTTATCCACCAGTTTCCAGGGGTGTGGGAGTGAACCAAAGCGACCTTGTTCGGACATGGAGGAGATACAGAGAGACAGGAACTGTTGATGACATGCCTCGCTGAGGCCGCCCAAGGGATGACTGCTACCTACGGATTCTGGCTCGGAGGAAACCTGGCATCAACCCCACCATGTTGAATAATTCTTTTGTGCAGCCACAGGACGTCGTGCTACGACTCAAACTCTGCACAATAGGCTGCATGATGCGCAACTTTACTCCAGACGTCCGTGGCGAGGTCCATCTATGCAACCACGACAACATGCAGCGCGGTACAGATGGGCCGAGCAACATGACGAATGGACCGCTCAGGATGGAAGTCAAATTCTCTTTATCGATGAGTGTCGCTCATGCCTTCAACCAGACAACCGTCGGAGACGTGTTTGGAGGGGCAACCCAGTCAGGCTGAACGCCTTAGACACACTGTCCAGCGAGTGCAGCAAGGTGGAGGTTCCCTACTGTTTTGCGGTAGCATTATGTGTGGCCAACGTACACAGCTGGTGGTCATGGAAGGCACCGTAACGCCTGTACGGTATGTGAATGCTATCCTCCGACCGATAGTGTAACCATATCGGTAGCATAGGCATTCGTCTTTATGGACGTCAATTCGCACCCTGTCCGTGCACATCTTGTGAATGACTTGCTTCAGGATAACGACATCGCTCAACTAGAGTGGCCATCACGATCTCCAGACATGAACCATGTGGAATATGCCTGGGATAGATTGAAAATAGCTGTTTATGGACGACGTGACCGACCAAACACTCTGAGGGATCTACGCCGAACCGCCGATGAGGAGTGTGGCAATCTGTAACGACAGTGCCTTGACGAACTTGTGGATAGTATGCCACGAGGAATACAGCCACGCATCAGTGCAAGAGAACGTGCTACTGGGTAATAGAGGCACCGGTGTGTACATCAATCTGGACCACCACCTCTGAAGGTCTCGCTATATGGTGGTACAACATGCAGTGAGTGGTTTTCATAACCAGTAAAAAGGGCAAATATGATGTGTATGTTGATCTCTATTCCAATTTTCTGTACAGTTTCCGGAACTCTCGGAACCGAGATGATGTAAAACTTTATTTGATGTGTGTATATCATGTACCAAATTTGGTCGAAATCGATCCATGGGATTAGGACGAAGTTTATACCCGTGCTTTTCCCAGAGTACGCACATGTCACGTATATTTCACGTTGATTTAACGTATTTCATAATTATCTGTACCTCTACCGAACTTTGCCCTGCAATTTCGTTATCACCTAGTTCAATCCTTACGACGTCGTGTACCCTGAACACTGTATTGTAATATGGTATAATTTTGGAGTGTATTGAGTAGTACATTAGGACATTGTATGCAAAATGTGTTGCCATTTGTTACTCGTAATAAATTACGCCATGCATTACTCGCCGGTTTACATATGGTTCAAATGGCTCTGAGCACAATGGGACTTAACAACTGAGGTCATCAGTCCCCTAGAACTTAGAACTACTTAAACCTAACTAACCTAAGGACATCACACACATCCAAGCCCGAGACAGGATTCGAACCTGCGACCGTAGCGGTCGCACGGTTCCAGACTGAAGCGCCTAGAACCGCTCGGCCACTCCAGCCGGCACCGGTTTACAAAGTAGGACGTAATGAAGCTAACGTCTTAGAGTTAGCTAACTTTCAACAAGAACATGTTATTATAATCAAAAGGGCACAGTAAATTACGATGTTTCTGGAAAGAATTTGAAGATAATATGAACGTCAATAGATGACGCTATTCTAGGTCTCTACACATAAACCGATTTTTGGTCGAGAATTATTTAGCAAGCTGATCAACAGATACGCTTATTTCACGTTTCATGTATTTTATCGTTGAAAGTGCTTTCTGTTGTAAGAATCTCATAAACTGGAGAAGACACATTAATAACTAATTTATTCCTAGAGACACTGTTACAGTTCGAACTTTTTGACGAGATTGATTGATTCAGATTACCGATGTAGAGCAAGAGAGTTACTTCTCTGATTTGTGTAATGTTGGTAAGAATGATTCGTCTTATTGATTGACTTCGCGATTGAAATTCAGATTTACAGAAAATAAGTGTTTGAATTTGATTGTGAAACTGGAGACTCTCAAAAGGGAGACGAGTAAGCCACATTTAACAGGGATACCTAATGTTCAGGAATTCTGCTACCTAGGCAGTAAAATAACCAATGACGGACGGGGCAAGGAGGACATCGAAAGCAGACTAGCTATGACGAAACAGGCATTACTGGCGAAGAGAAGTCTACTAATATCAAGTATCGGCCTTAATTTGAGGAAGAAATTTCTGAGAATGTACGTCTGGAGTACAGAATTGTATGGTAGTGAAACATGGGCTGTGTGAAAACCGGGACAGAAGAGAGTCGAAGCATTGGAGATGTGGTGCTACAGACGAATGTTGAAAATTAGGTAGGCTGATAAGGTAAGGAATGATGAGGTCCTACGCAGAATCGGAGAGGAAAGGAATATGTGGAAAACACTGATTAGGAAAAGGGACAGGATGATAGGACATCTGCTAAGACATGAGGGGATGGTTTCCACGGTACTAGAGGGAGCTGTAGATGGCTAAAACTGTAGAGGAAGACAGATTGGAATACATCTAGCAAATAATTAAGGTCGTAGGTTGCAAGTGCTGCTCTGAGATGAATAGGTTAGTACAGGAGAGGAATTCGTGGCGGTCCGCATCAAACCAGTAAGAACATTGATGACAAAAAAAAGAACCTGTTCAGATGATTCTGGGATAACAACAACAGAATTAGTGAACTGAATAAGAGCTGTTGTTATAGTTAAGAAATAGAATTGGCCACAGCATCTCTCCTCTCAGAGGCCGGCGTTAGGGGAACCTGGGAGTCATGAGGGCCTCAAAAATGGAAATTATTTTCATTTAATAAAATTTTGTCATTCCTCCTTCTTCAATAATATATACTTTATGAACAATATCACAGTCTTTTCTGATGCAGATGCGGCGCGTGAATGCCTAGCTGTCGCACTAGTGAGAAACAAAACTCTGCCTACAATGTCTCGTTATTTAATTTTGGCACCGCTGTTTCCATAGCATCTCGTTTGAGTTAATATCGTTGAAAAGCATATCCACTGTACTGTGAGTATGGATTTATTGCAATCGATCTTTCTGTCAATACAAGTAAATTATTTGAGTTTACTTACGTTCTTCGCGTGCGTTCATGCCGTCAACGTATTCTTGTGACTGCATATTTCAACCATTTTACATCATAAAATAGACCGATGACCGTAGCAGTCTGGTCCCTTTAATCCCACATCGTAAAATACCAGTTACATCGTTAAAGTTTCATTCCAGTATCCAATAAAGTTTTGAGTTACTGAATTTCAGAATACTAGTAAAAACCTCAGGCCATGACGTACGGGTTCCCATAAGGCTAAGGTTAGCGTACATGTCCTTATAAATAGGGGAAACTATCTGAGATGTTAAATATTTGACACATTGTATGATGGTGTAATGTGCATCTTCAAAAGTTGTCCAATGTTTTGTCCTCAGAGTCGGTGTTATTCATTATTTTGAAGTGAACTGCAGCGAAGGACACTTACAAATAAAAAACATGAAGTTCTGCTTATTTCATGTTCGTTACGTTGTGTTCTGTAGTTGCATGTAACGTCCGCAAGCTCTCATCTACAACGGAGAAAGTTACCTGATGAAAGGATTGTGAAACTAAGGTAATTCTGTAAATATAAATTAAGCAGACTATCTGAACTTTTAAACGTTTGTATTCTGCAACATTTCACATATTCTGATGGCACAAATTGAACAAACAAAGAGAAAAATACATCTACTTTCTGCAGCCTCACATAATAAATCGATTACATTTACAGTCTACGCCCGCCATGTTTCTACACAATGAAGAAGAACAGAGGTTTTATAGAAAGCAAAATTTTTATATCTTTGTCAGAGAGAATCGTGGTGCATGTTTCGTAAAATTAATATTAATTAATTTATGAAATGTGTGTTAAAACTTGTTTTTAAATTAGTGTTTAGTCGCGAAGCAGTTGATTTTTATGAACATAGCTTTTCAAAGAGAGTTATTCTTTCTGTAAACGAAGATATCGCTACCCCTGGTGTCGTACGATTCCTAATTTAGCACCGTTTTATTAGACTTGGATGAAAAAAAGTGACACCTCGAGACAAGTTATCACGAAATGTTGGTAGACGTCCTGGAAACAACAGAAAAAAGTAAATTTAAGAGGAGAGTCATTGAACTGGCTGCGTAACACTTTGGATTAAGCAACGAGAAAAGATTCTGTAATCATATTGGGGTCTATTGAACCCACAAAACACGATTCTTTCGTAACAGTGTGCACACGGACGCCAACTCGCTTCCGCAATTCACAGAATGTTTAGCAAACGAAGATATTGGAATGTGACTGAAGGATACGAACACCACACGAATGGTCTGATAGAGAACCTTGCTTATAACAACCACTTCGAATAACCGCCGTTAATGAAAATTTCTCGCTAGTACTGCAGAGCCGCAGCAACTCCAGTCAGGCCGTCTAGCCACATCACGCGCCCGCAAATAAGTGCGTATTCTGAAGCTTTTACAGGTCTGATGTCACAGTCACTCGCATGCTGACTGACAAGTGGCCCGGAAACTCCTGACCGAAAGCTTTCGCCCACCACTTCTGAGAGACAACTCAGAGATCTAGACAGATTATATCGATACCGATTACAGGAACATCAATGAAAGAGAAGTATGCAAGTTAATGAAGGCATGTCAATGAAATATCGGGAGTGGCCTTTTATCAGGCAAGTTGCTAAATTTAAATCATTTGCTAGTTCATCATCCGTTCCTACTTCGAATAAATCTGTCACGAAAGCAGAGGAATGATTCGAGTAGTATACATTCTCAATGACGCACCGCACTATGGTTTGTGGAAAATACTCAAGTGTTTAAAATACATATTATGGATAGGCAGACTTAGTAACGTATTTTATTATATCAGCAGTTAAATGACCTATGAAATGTTTATCAATGGGTAATCTTGTTCACAAAGTAGTAGCGTCAACCAAAGATTCTTAGGGTGTAGAATACTATAGTAAAACGCGGAAGTCAATTGGGACCTAACTAGAGGAATCTCAGACTTCACATAACACTGGTTGGCAAGGCACTGTATGCTATATCGAATATGCAGTGTTTCCTATGAAAGTCAGACTCCATGAGATGGCAGATTACTTCCCCACTAGACGTTACTGTGATACCTTTGCCATTTCATGACCACTTCACTTAGTCTGCGGTAATGCACGACACGGAACGGGGGATGTTCGCAGGCTGCCACGACTGTGTATCAAACAACATTATCGGAGTCCTGAACAGGTTTCAGGGGCATTACTCTCATGACATCTATCCTGGGTTTGGCTGGGGATACGCCGCCAGAGTTAGCGTGACACGTGAGCGATGGACTGATTAGGGTCCCGAGCTCAGAGACGTAGCTGGTGTGGCTAATCTGCCTAGATGCTGTAACGCATTACAGGATTGATTCCGAGTCGGGGGTGATCCGGGTGCGCGCTGTGCGTGCCTCCGGCGTCCGTCAGACACTGTGTTACCTGTCCATCTGGCGGGTCGTTGCCGGCCGCATTTTGCGAGCGCAGAATTGCCGACTCGTTCCATGTCTTCGACAAATTATTCTACTGGCAAATTATTCTACGCGAAACACCTGTGAAACTTTTACAGTATTCGAAAATTATTTCTTCACAATAATGAATGTTCTGCATTTCACATAAATGAACGCATAGCTAGACAAATACGACTGGGAGAGTTATTTGCTTCGAAGTAACTGAATATGGCCTTGATTAATTAATGAGCGTATGACATTGGTGGCCGGGAGACCCCTCGCGGGGCGGTTCGGCCGCCGCTTCACAAGGTCTTTAACGCCACGACGGCGACTTGCGAGTGAATGAGGGTGAAAAGATTATGAAAGACACACAACATCCAGTCATCTCGAGGCAGAGAAAATCCCTGACTCCGCCGGGAATCGGACCCGGGAACCGGTGCGCGGGAAGCGAGAACGCTACTCCTCCAAGACCACGAGGTGCGGACAATATAGCCGTATTAACTGTCCAGTATGCACCTGTGGTTTAGAGGTACCTCCTTCTATCCGTAATAAAAACGTCTTCTATTGTGGGTTCAACACCCGATACTGCTTAAATTTTGATTAATTATCAGCATTGGCAGCCGATGGCTTGCGGCATAAGAAGTCACTCTCATTCTACCAACGGTCTTATCAAAGAGGGCAGAGGGTCGGACACTGGTTCACGGCACCGTATTGTCCTTGGGGTGGGAAACTGCCCATAAAGGCCAAAGAATCAGCCATGACAACAGCATGACGATGCAGAAGGCAACGAAAACCACTGCATTAAAGACACATAACGTGTATCCACAGGATGTGGCCTGTAATTGAAAAAGTATCGTGATGATCCGGAAGTCCCCCATTAGGATCTCCGGGGGGGGAGAGACTGCCAAGGAGGAGGTGATCGTGGTGAGTACTTAACGAAAGGATCACGTTCTACGAGTCGAGGCGTGGAATGTCAGAAGCTAGAACGTGCTAGGGAAGCTACCAATTCGATAAAGGAAATACAACGGCTCAATCTAGATACAGTTGTGTTTAGTGAAGTGAAATGGAAGGAGGACAAAACGTTTTGGTCAGATGACTACAGGGTAATATCAACAGCGGCAGAAAACTATATAAAATGAGTAGGATTCGTTATGAGTAGGAAGGTAGGGCAGGCAGTGTGTTACTGTGAACTGATCAGTGATAAGTTTGTTGTTATCAGAATCGACAGCAAAACAACACCGACCCGGTAGTTCAGGTACTGTATACATGCCGACGTTGCTAGCTGAAGATGGAGAGATAGTGAAAGAATACGAGGATACGGATAGGGTAATACAGTACATAAAGGGAGACGAAAATCTAATACTCATGGGGGACTGGAATGCTGTTGTAGGGGAAAGGGTAAAAGAAAAGGTTACAGGTGAATATGGACTAGTGATAAGGAATGAGAGAGAGGAAAGCCTTATTGAGTTCTATAGTAAATTTTAGCTAGTAATAGCGAATACTCTGTTCAAGAGTCAAAAGAAAAGGAGCTGCGCGTGGAAAAGGCCAGGAGGTAGGGATGATTTCAGTTAGATTATATCACAGTCAGGCAGAGGTTCCTAAATCAGATACTTGTTTGTAAGGCGTACCCAGGAGCAGGTATAGACTCAAACGAAAATGTAATAATGATTAAGAGTAGGCTAAAGTTCAAGAGATTAGTGAGGAAGAATCAATCCGCAAAGAAGTGGTATACGGAAGTACTAAGGAATCACGAGATACGCTTGAAGTTCTCTAAGGCAATAGAAGCAGCAATAAGGAATAGCTTAGTAGGCAGAACAGTTGAAGGGAATCGACATCTCTGGAAAGGGCAATGACAAGAGTTAAACAAAAACATAGGCACGAAGAAGGTAACGGCGAAAATCCATGGTTGGCAGAAGAAAATAGTTCAGTTGATCGATGAAGGAATGAAGTAAAAAAGTGTTCAGCGAAATTCAGGAATACAGGAATACAAGTCGCTGAGGAATCAAATAAATAGAAAGTGCAGGGAAGCTAAGAAAATGCCTGCATGAAAAATGTGAGGAAATCGAAAAAGAAATGATTGTTGGAAGGACTGACTTAGCATATAGGAAAGTCAAAACAACTTCTGGTGAAATTAAAAACAAGGGTGGAAACATTGAGGGTGCTACGGAAATTCCACTGTTAAATGCAGGGGAGGGAGTGGATATGTGTAAAAAGTTACATTGAAGGTAGCTATGAGGGGGAAATTTTCCTGATGTAATTGAGGAAGAGACAGGAAGCGATTAAGAATGGAATGGGCATCCAGTATTAGAATCAGAATTTAAAAGAGCTTTGGAAGATAAAATATCAAACAAAGCACAAGGGATAGATAACAGCCCATCAGAATTTCTAAAATCATTTGGGGAAGTGGCAACAAAACGGCTATTCACGTTGGTGTGTAGAATGTATGAGTCTGGCGACATACCATCTCACTTCCGGAAAATGATCAACATAATTCTGAAGACTACAAGAGCTGACAAGTGCGAGGATTATTATTAACGACTCAATCATTCCAAGTTTCTACGAAAAATAATATACAGGAAAATGGAACAGAAAATTCAGAATGTGTTGGCTCACGATCAGTTTGGCTTTAGGAAATGTAAAGGTGCTAGAGAGGTATTTCTGACATTGCAGTTCATAATGGATGCAAAACTAAAGAAAAATAACGACACATTGACCTGATTTGCCTACCTGGAAAAAGCGTTGGACAATGTAAAATGGTTGAAGATGCTCTGAATTCTGAGAAAAATAAGAATAAGCTATAGGGACAGATCGATGATATACAATATATACAAGAGCCAAGAGGGAATAATAAGAGTGGAAGACCAAGGACCAAATGCTCGGATTAAAATGTGTCTAAGACATGGATGTCGTCTTTCACCCCTACTGTTCAATCTGTATATCGAAGAAGCAATGATGGAAATAAAAGGAAGTTTCAAGAGTGGGATTGAAATTGAAGAACAAAGGATATCAGCGATAAGATTCGCTGCTGACATTGCTATCCTGAGTGAAAGTGAAGAAGAATTACGTGATCTACTGAGTTTTCTGAAGAGAACATGGCCTGAGAGTAAATCGAAGAAAGACGAAAGTAATGAGAAGTGCGAGAATTGTGAACAGAGTGAGACTTAAGATCAGGACTGATGATCACGAAGTAAATGAAGTTAAGGAATTCTGCTACCTACGCAACAAAATAACCAGTGACAGAGAGACCAAGGAGGACATAAGAAGCAGGCTAGCTCTGGAAAAAGGCCATTGATGGCCAAGGGTAGTCTAGTAGTATCAAGCATAGGCCTTAATTTGAGGAAGAAATTCATGAGACGGTACGTTTGGAGCACAGCGTTGTATGGCAGTGAGACACGGAGTGTGGGTAACACTGCATGAAGAGAATCGAAGCACTAGAGATGTGGTGCTACAGACGAATGTTGAAAATGGGATGGACTGATAAGGTAAGGAATGAGGAGATTCTACGCGCGATCTGAGAGAAAAGGAATATGTGGAAAACACTGACAAGAAGAAGGGACTGGATGACTGGACATCTGTTAAGACATCAGATAATGACTTCCTTGGTTCTAGAAGTAGCTATAGAGGGCAAAAGTGTAGACAGATATTGGAATACCTCCTGCAAATAATTGAGGACGTACGTTGCAAGTACTCCTCTGAGATGAAGAGGTTGACACAGCAGAATTCGTGGCGGACGGCATCAAACCAGTCAGAAGCCTGATGACTCACAAAAAAAGAACTATCCAGTCACACTGAAATGACCAGCTGTCAAAAACTTGAATAACCACCTTCTGCAGCGCTGACTGCTACAAGATGTGCAGGAAAAGAGTCAGTGTTTCTGGAAGTTATAGACAGGAATGTTCAGTTATGCCAGTTCCACTGCCGTGGCCAACAGCGGCAAGTTTTCTCCGTCGAGGATCCATAGCACCAACAGCCCCAATTATTTTGTCCCATAGATTCTCGACTGGATTTAAATCCGGGGAGTCTGGTGTACGAGAGAGTACGGTAAACTCATCCTGGGTTCTTCGTAACACAAACGTACATTGAGAGCTGTGTGGCATATTGCATTGTCCTGCTGGTACGTCCCACCATGCCGAGGAAAACCAAACTGCGTGTACTGGTAGACATGGTGCATAGGCATGGATGCATACTAGTATTGATCCACTGCGCCTTCCAGGATAACGAGATCACACAGGGAATGCCGTATAGCCTGGAAACTTACCAGATTGGTGCACCGTGTTGACTTTCAGATGTTTCACGTCATACGCGCTAACGGCCATCTGTCTGATGGAGTGTAAAACTTGGTTAATCTGGAAGAACCATCTGTCACCCCTCAGTGGACGTCCAGTTTCGGTATCGGCACTCAAATTCCTACCTTCGTCGCTGATGAACAGCAGTCAGCATGGCTGCAGGAAACAGGCGCCTGGTGCGGCAATTTTCGGTGAAAGGGCGTTGAGAAGACACTGTTGGTAGGCTGTTGGTTCAACTGGGCGTTCAGTTGCTCAGCAGTTGCACGTCAGTTCGCATGTACACATCTCCACAGCCATGGTTCAACCCTGTGACCTATGTCCCATGGTGCACTTCAGTTGATTCGGTGCGGCCTTTGGATAGTGTTCTTTTGCCATGCGTGGTGTACTCTATCCCCAACGTCACGTGAACAGTTTACTGAATCAGTCGTTTCTGAAACGCTTAGCCAGAAACCCAATGATCATGCTCTTTTGACCGTCAGATAAATTGCTCCGTTTTCGCATTACGAAGATGACTGCACTATTCCTCTACATCCCCTCTGACATTTTTTATGTGCCATTGACTGCTAGTGTTGCCACTTGCTGTCCGTGAGTGGTTACTGCACGTCGACGTCGAACATTCGTAGTGGCCACATTGATGTGAAGCTTCATACTAGGCAAAAGTAGCCGTTCCTCCAGTTGTCACAGTTGATGGAAATCTATGACATTGGTACGGCTAATGTAACGCCGCCTACAGTCACTGCAAGGAATATTTTGACGGCTGCCGTACTCCGATATGACAGCTTCGGGAGATGACTTGCTTCTGTGTAAAATATTCTTGAGGTAATAGAGCTGCCAGGTTTCAACTCCTGGCAACAGTCTCAGGAGGCTTTATCAGACGAAAATACCCTACTAATTACACTGTACACTTCTAATGTTACAACACAAAGACAGTGTGGGAAACTAGAATGGCTACTGGATTAACTACGGCCGTTCACTAGGACGAAACTTGTGTATGGACTCCAAGAGAACGGGCGATGTGTTCCAACCTGTGACTCTTATTGCTTATTGCCCTGTCCCATTCGCCTCAAAAACAATTGATTTTCGTGGTAACTCTGGCAACAGACCTGTGCGAGGTTTGGACAGCAGCAGTCAACGAGCTGGTCAGTAATTCAATTCATCTAGATAGATGGTTCAGAAATCGGCAACAGTTTGATACAAAATGGGGATTTTTTGTAGTATAAATCATAGTCAAATTGTGCTCTTGGAGCTTGTAGTCCGATCAAACAACTACTAGCCGTATTGTAGACGAGTGTAATTAACAACATTAACTGGCCAGTGTAGTTTCAAACCATGCACCCCTGTGATCTGCATTTAAATGTTAACGTCTAGTTTTTGCCGTATGGATCCCATTAACTTTAATTTGGAGACTACACGCGAATAGTGCTAGAAATAAGGATAGGAATAAGTGTGTCTGGTCCTACCCTCTGATATCAGTGACGAACCATCGCTGATAACTTACAAGGAAACTCCTTAGTGCAAGGTCGCAAAAGGGTAATAAAGTTTACGGCATTCAATATCCCAGGTACTGTTTGCAATGCAGGCATAATATTGGCTGCTAATGGCAACATTGGGTGGAACCGGAGGTATTCAATGGCGAGCACAGCGTGAGGTTACGAAGTGTAGTTGAACTGCTTAGTCGACGAGTAACTCACAACAGTGCTAGTGGTGCTGACGCAAAGCAGAGCAATGGCAACGATAGACAAAGCAAACACTGAATTATATCTATAACGACAGTTGCCGAAGTTGACACTTCGTCAGGAAGCAACCGAAGGAACTTCGCAGAGTGAGATAGAAATCGCAGATGAAATATTAGCGTTTCTGCAAGATGATTCAGTGGAACGTGTGGTGTATACGCTCGACTGTGCAAACCACGATGACTATACGTGGTTAACAAGTGGACGTGATATTGAAACAAGTGTTGAGCCATGTAGCTAATCATCCTTTTCACACAGGGAGCTATAAATTCCGTCCCCAGCGAATCTTAGTAAAGCACAATCGTTGTTGAAAGAGCGGCCACTAAACATAATTGTGTTAATGGAAGATCATCCGCGGCGTAGTAAAAAACAATTATGAACAGATTTAGAATAAGCCTGCAGGACCATGACCATGTGGTGCACGAGAAATAAGACGGATATTCTAGGGTGAAAAAGGAGCACTTGTTACAAAAGCTTGTACCACGTGGCCGTCCGTACCCCAGTCTTCTTGCGACCGTACAGTTTCGTCACCATGGCTACCGGTAGTCATGTACAGTGGCTACAATCCTGCCTAGGGTTTCAGCAGTACAGACCAGGGAACATCCACCTTCTCGCCGCCGTATTACATGATCTCGTTCAAACATAGTGAGGTGTTGATAATGGCGTCTTCGTCGCCTTAGAGAGATTCTTGACTAACATCAACTCATCACATCCGATCTGAAAGGTAAATAACGCTCACAACATGTAGAGCGTGTATTTAAAGCAATCCTTATCTGCATCCTCGTAGTAGTGCTACTAGCTCCACGCTTATGCGACTTGCGTCAAGTGTGAATAGGCTTTAGCAGTCAGATGTAGAAACAGACCCACAACTTTAGTTTATGTCGCACAACTCCTCCTTGGTGATGTGTTCGTTTGGAACCTCTATCGATTTAGGACAGTCATTGAGCAGTCACGGGGAGTGCGAAATCTGTTTTAATACGTACTGGAAGACAATGGATTCGCGCCCTCCCAGTGGCATGATGAAGAAGTTTCCGAGATTCTTCAGATCATTCAACACTCTGTCACTACACCAACGTCCAGTGCCAGTGGTCACGTACCCATTTCAGCAGTAGTTGCTGATGTCGTAGGGTAAACATTGGCATTTACATAGGTCGTCGGCTGCAGAGGCGCATCATAAGCGTGTTTGGAGCACTGTGTGTTCAGACACACTTGTACTCTGCCCAGCATTGAAGTCTGATGTTAGTTCCGCAATAGTTCTTTGCCTCTCCTGTTTGACCAGTCTGCCTACGACGTCCGATATCTGTAATAAGGGGTGGCCGCCTAACCCCACGATGTCTGGACGTTGTTTTACCTACGTTTCGCCACGTGTTAAAGACACTCACCACATTACTCCTCGAACACCCCGCAATCGTTTCCGATATGCTCGTGCCGAGCCTCTGGTCCTTCACAATCCGGTCTCCGTCGGACTCAGATAGATCGAGTGACTTCCCCATTCTTCACATGGACACCACACTCACTGACACTACATGCACCGTGCGTGTGTCCGACTAGCAGTCACCCTCGCCAGGTGACGCTGCTATCTCCTGGACAGGTTTATATCGATAGCAGGTCTGTGGTCATAATGTTCTGGCTGATCAGAGTAGACTGCTGACAAAACGTGAATCATCCAGAAGTGAAGGAGGAAACCAAAAGAAAGTTCAAGGGCTGATAGGCTATGTGATGCTATTTCAGTAATTAAAACATCAAGTTAAATTTACTAACAACTTGGCAATATGTGACCACTATCACACTCTCTGGCCTGGGCAGATATATTGATTCCATTGGGAAGGGTGTTATATAACCGTTGTATCTTTTGTCGTGGTGAGCTGGCCTACAACTGTTGTAACAGGTTCTTGATATACCCGCTACTTCGCACTGGACCAGAGGTGTCATCAGAGATGCTCCCACATATATTCTATTGAGGGTACATCTGGGGACCCTGTTGGTCAGAGGAACACCTCAACATCACGCAGGCACGTAACAGACGCACGTCCCGTGGTGGAACAGCAATGCCCCAGTCCACAAATAAAGGTGTGGAATGTCCCAAAATGTCGTAGGTAGTCTAGTAGTTGCTCTCGTATGGCAGGCGCACATATGTAGGGGTTACGATGCGCTTGGGGTAGGTTAAAACACGGTGCTTATCCCTTGCGGTGGTCAGACGTGGTCGACGGGAAGCGAGAACGCTACCGCAAGACCACGAGCCGTTTCCTTATCCATATCCATAAAAATTATAAAAATGTATGTGTATGGATGGATGGATGTATTTTCAGCATCTCCTCCTAGACCACTGGACCGACTACAACCACTCATGGTACACATATCACTTAACAATTAGAGGGAATCACTGTGGGGGTAAGAATCAGCTGCATATCAGAGGGATAGAGGTGATAATACCCTAACTTTATTCATCCACTATTTGAGAGTGAGAGCACTTTGTGATTTGCAAAAAAATTTACTTAAAGTACCTTACGAAACTCTTTTTTTGCTGACAGTCCCTAAAAATTATGACAGGAAAAGAGTTTATCGCTCGCATCAGGCATGGCGTTTAATTGTATTGTTTAATTGTATTTACTACTAATTGTATTCGATACACATTTTACAGAGAATATTCACATACATCACGAGATGTAGCTGCAAAATTATTTCATTTTACGACAGAGAGTTCAGAATATACGACATAAAAGAGGTTGAGCTGCATGAGAGTGAAACTGAAGGGACAAATTCGATAGTGATACAGATGAAATATGTGTACACATAAGGGTTCAATACCTTAAATATGTGTGAAATATATTTGACATTTGCATACATGGGAAAGACGTGTCTAGCAAGCTCATCCTAAACCCCTGGAACGATTTCAAATAAATTTGGTACACATATCGATTAAGATTTGGGAAGAAGTACTTTAGCAGCAAGAAACACCAGCTCCATATTGTGGTGGGGATTATAACGTGGAGAGGTAAGAGGGAAGGAGGAAATGGAGAGAAACTCGTAAGGAGAACACAGATAGAGGGAGGAGAAGATGAGCAGAGATATAGGAAGGTAAATTGGAGAGAGAGGGACGAGAGAAGGAGAGGAACAGAGAAAGGATGGAGGAGGAGATGGACAGGGAGGAAGAAGAGATGGGCAGAGGGGAGGCGGATGGACAAACAGAGTGGAGAGGAGGAAATGGACAGAGAAATGAAAGAGGAGATGGAGAGAGAGGAGGGGGGAAACAGCGAGAGAGCAGGAATTGGAAAGGGAGAGGGAGAGGAGGAGATGGATAGAGAAAGGTGTGAAGGAGTGATAGACAGCAGGGGGGAGTAGGAGAGGAACAGAGGTAGGGGAGAAGGGAGAGATGGACAGAGAGAGGTGGGAGGACAAAATGGACCATGAAAGGGGTAGCACAAGGAGGTAGGCATAGAAAGGGGGAAGGTGAACATGGACAGAGATTCGGGGAGGAGCAGATGGACAGAGAGTTGGGAGAGAGGTACATGGACAGAAAGGGTGGAGGAGTTGGGTAGAACAGGAGGAGATGAACAGAGTGAGGAAGGTGGAGGAGATGCAGACAGTGGGGGAGGAGCAGATGGACAGAGAGTGGTGGGAGTAGTAGATCATAGAGAGAGCGGGATTGGACGGAATGAACAGAGAGAGGGAGGCGGAGCTGGGCACACAGTGGGAGAAGAGCAGATGGACAGGGAGTGGGAGGAGAAGTAAGTGGAGAAAGGGAGGGGTGGAACGGGTTGGACTTATGGTGGGGAAGGAGGAAATAGGCTAGTGGAAGACTGAATAAATAATCACCCAGGAAACGCCAGGTACTTAGGTGGCATTCATATATTTCGGCACTTCACGAGCCACTCTATGCTTTGTGGTTGAAGGTACTCTTAGTGTCATTACCATTTCTCCCCTGCCTGGTTAATTCACGAATCCTGAGAGGAAAAAACTATAGCTGAGGCTAGAAGTGAACTCTTCTGATATTTTCGGTTGACATACGTGAGTGTAAGTAAATCGTAGTCCGACTTTTTAAGGAAAGCACGGTTTCGAAATTTTACGGTGATGTTCTCCTCGGTCCACTACACTTCCATTGTATGCCACTAGAATATCTTCAACATCCCCGTAATGCTCTCCAGTGCACATAACGAAACAAGAGAAAACGGCAGCTCATATCAGATGGCCTCTGTCTTTCTGTTAATCGAACCTGGTAAGAGCGCAGACTGTCGAACAGTTCTCAAGGATCGTTTACATAATTTATTGTGATCCACTTCTTTTATTGATCTATCACATCTCATGGTCATTCTTTGAATGAACCTCAGCACAGCATTTGCCTTTCTATGACTCCATTTATGTGGCCTTTCCTGATCTTCTCGCTCAGATCGTTTACTTGTGGATTAGCACCACCAGAGACGACATCGCATAGGAAAACCTATATAACTTCACCAACATTGCGTCATGTTTATAGTTACCGTTTAGCCTATTAAAAGTTATTCTATAATGCTTTTGCTTCTTTGAAACAAATGTTTCAAGTCCGTTATTGGTATGTGCCACTCCTTCACTAATGGGACCGATGTATAAATAATAAATGAAAAGAATTTCATCATCCAGTGGACATAGACATATAAAAATAAACATCAGCATATATATTCCACAAGGCACCGTATGGTGCTTGGTGTAGGGTCCCTGCACCACTACTAGACATTTCCTTTCCTTTTCCACTGTCTGTATGCCTCCGTACGAATTCTGATGTCCCCAATCTTATCGTCGTGATCCTCACGAGAAACGTATGTTGGCGGCAGTAGAATAGTTCTGCACTCAGCCTCAAACGCCGGTTCTCCAAATTTTCTCAATAGTGCTCCTCGAAAAGAGTGTCGCCTTCGCTCCATTGATTCCCATGTGAGTTCCTGAAGCATTTCCGCAATATTTGTGTGTTCTCGAACCTGCCCGTAAAAAACCTATTAGCTCGCCTCTGTATTACTTCGAGATGCTCCTTTAATCCTACCTGGTGCGGATTCCAAAAACCCGAAGAATATTCAACAATGGGTGACACTAGTGTCCTGTATGCAGTCTCCTTTAAAGATGAACCAGTTTCCGAAAATTTTCGTAATAAACCAAAGTTGACCATTTGGTTTCCCTACTACAGTACATACATGCTCGTTCAATTTCCCATTGCTTTACCATGATACTCGTAAATATTTAATCGGCATTACTGTGTCAAGGAGAACACTATTAGTGCTGTACTCGAATGTCATGGTTTTGTGTTTGCTACTCATCTACATAAAATTACATTTTTCTTCATTTAGAGCTAGCTGCCATTCATCACACTAACTATAAATTTTGTCTAAACCATCGCCACCCTCTTACCACCACTTAATTACAACACTTTCCCATAAGCTATAAGATTCTAATGCTCGACTGGACGCTATTCTTGAAGTTTAGCACCCTAAGAACGAACCATTAGTTTGATGCAGCGAGTTGTCTATTTTCCAAATGGTTCAAATGGCTCTGAACACTATGGGACTTAACTTCTGAGGTCATCAGTCCCCTAGAACTTAGAACTACTTAAACCTAAGTAACCTAAGGATATCACACACATCGAAGCCCGAGGCAGGATTCGAACATGCGACCGTAGCGGTCGCGTGGTTCCAGACTTTAGCGCCTAGAACCACTTGGCCATTCCGGCCGGCTGTCTGCTTTCATTGTGAGTTATGCTTACACGTGAATTTCGTATGTCTTTACAGCCTACGAAGTGTCATTCGTATAACATCAGCGTCCGTGTTTGACTCAGAAAGAACAGACATCACGCAATCGCAAAAGCTTCGTTTATTGCATTTCGCTGCAGTGATGCATTAAATTACTAGCGGCAAGGTCTTTGTTGCTGGTGAACTCATTTCGTATTTAATTAATAGTTTTACAAGGTGGCTAGGTATTTGTGGTGAGTAGCCACTTGTAAAATTTCAATTTAAGCTTGTAGGTTTTATATAGAATTTCCGGAAATGTTAACGAAATTTTATTGGGAAGCTACCCACGGGCACAGCGTGTATCTAAGCAAAGGACACGAGCTAATTTTCTCGTGTAGCCGCTTTCATGTAACGAGATTACATTTGCCGCATTTTTAAAACGCAGAATTAATGCTGTATATACTCTGGATGTTTCTTTCGCTTGTTTATTTATGTATTTCCGAGAATCGCAACTGAGACCGTACACACAACAGAAAAAGCCGCTCTTAGTACGGTTATTGAGTATACTATTGCAAAAAGCAAAATTGGACCAAACGTCAGCTAATTAGACCACGCTTGCACAGGCGGGCCTTGTAAATCCGTGTCATCAGTGGGACATGTGTGTGTGTGTGTGTGTGTGTGTGTGTGTGTGTGTGTGTGTGTGTTTGTGTGTGTATGTTTGTGAGTGTGTCGGTCCGCTACAGAAAGCAATTCCCGTACGGTACTTGCACTGTGCGTATGCGCGCGGCAGCGGCAGTTCAGAATTTCCGGAAGGCGTAGTTGAATTCCGTACTGTCCGGTGGCGGTCCCTTTCTTTTCTCCCTTTTTCCCTCTCACTCCTTTCATTAATTTTTTGTGCGTTACGCAGCGGCGCTCATATGCTCCCGTGGACTGGAGCGAAGGGAAGATAAGGGCGCAGCGCAGAATGCGCAACTCTGCCGACTGGTCGGACGGACGCCGACTCTGTTCCCTCGCAAATGGCGTCCCGACGCGTCACGAAGCGACGCGGCGCGTCCGTCCTTTGTCACCGGCCAGTGGGTGTGCGTTCCGAATGGTCCCGGGATTACAATCTGGCAGCAGTATCTGGCGCGCCCGCGCCTCACGCTGAAACGTAATAACGCTCTGAAACTGCAGCCTCCGTGCGCGTACCTGGTGCATATCACGCGGAAACGGCCAGAGAAAATTTCGGCCGATAAAATGGAATATTTGTAGCATCCATAACTTGCCGTTAAAGTGGCGCAGTGTGTTCCGAAGTGATGCTTTCGACAGCGTATCGCCTCCGTGTATCTGCCGTGTTTTATGCGTGCAGTTACTTAGTGCGCGGAGGGAGGGCAAAAAAGTATTTGATGTGAATTATCTGTCTGTGTCTGCAAAGATCGCAGAAACAGCAGGTGACGAACATATCGTGTCGTAAAGCTAGCGTGCATCGGGAGAAAAAGCGCCCAAAAGAATGCGAAGACTAAAAGAGGATCGAATCGGCACTCTGCGAATGTTTTATCTATATTACAAATCTTTAACGACCAAAAAAGCATCCATGGAAGAGAATTGTCAATATACCCCGCTCGCCATTACCGTTGCAATGCCACAAAGGATATCGGTCTCCGCGTAGCCTAGGTCTGTAACACACAACTGTGCAGTGAATCTCGACTGGGAAGTAAGCCGGTTCGAGTTGTATGATGTTAGACTTTTCACTGGAAGTATTTTGGTGGCTAGGGGAGGAGAGCTAGTGGCTTTAAATTTTTGACCATCAGTCTTTGTGCCAGTGTCTGGTATTAAATTACAAACTTATCCGCAGTGTGTCATGAGATGAGGGTATGTGACACTGTTGATGATGATCTGTCTACCAGATGGGAAAGGTAAGTTCGACGTCATCCATAGTTCTGTTTGCGAGGAGTGCACTACGTGATGGCACCGGCTTACAAAATGTCCCTTCTGCCATCATCATCACACAACACAAGAGCAGCACTGCAATGTACACGCATCCATTAAACTCACTGTGTTTTTTATTTGTCGGTCTTTTGGCAGGTACGATGCGGTCCGCCACGAATACTTCTCCTGCACCGAACCCATCATCCCAGAGCAGCGCTTGCGTCCTTCACTTTACGTCCCTAACTATTTGTTGGATGTGTTCCAGTCTCTCTCTTCCTCTACAATTCCACCCTATACACCTCCCTCTAATACCATGGAGATTACTCCCTGATGTTTTAACACATGTGCTATCATCCAGTCCATTTTTCTTGTAAGGATCTTTCATTTGTTTCTTCCTTCATCAGTTGTGTGGAGAAATTCCACATTCCTTATCAGTCGACCTACTTACTCTGTACCTACAGTATGATTTGACTTTGATACCTACATGAGAATATTTTATGATCTGAAGATGACAGTAGCCAAAACCGGTAATAGTGAAGTGTGAAAGTTTGTGTGAATGCAAGGCTACACTTGTATTGCGGTATAATTTGGAAGGTTACAGGCGACTAAGGGTTTACGCCCTGACAGCAATCTCTTTAACTTGTAAGCCTTTGATCTGTCTATCTGGCCCATGCGTCAGCTGAATTGTTTCTGTCGTTTGACAGTGGTTGTTGTTGGTAGTCTTCGTTGGCGATGGTCATTTTTACCAAAATATGAATAAAACATGAATGCTGAAATAAATTAATGAAATGATGGCTTGTCATTATTGTAGTTAATGATTGATGGATGAGTAAAATATGACATGGGATTAATCTTTTATAAAATATCATGGCAGAAATTCATTGCTCATAAAACACGATAAACAAGTTAAGCTGGATGACAAATAAATCATGAACTGTTGGCAAAAGAAGTAGATACAACAGATAGTTACCACGGCAGTGTGTGGCGATTGCTTGGCAAAGAGTAGAGTTTGCCTGATTAATCTACTTACTCTGGCTCAATACATGGATGCAATCTGAAATTACTTAACTCTGAATAAACTTTGATAGATTTATTCTGCAAATACGTTATACTGCGTTGGTGCATGTGAGAACAAGTGGAAAGACTGTCATTCTGTTTGTCCTGCCAAGCTGGGAACGCCAACACTATACCCCATTCTTGATGTGTAGAGCTGTCTGCGATGACGGTCGTGGTGCAAGCGTCTGTAGAGTAGCTATGTGCGCCGCCTGCAATTCGTTTCGCGAGCAGAAACTATGCAAAGCTGCAAGCTAGCAATATGTTAGACAGATGACACTGTCTCTCTAATGGTGCCCTGGAATCTTGTAAGATTGCAGCGTGTAACACTCCCGTTCGCCAATCATTCCATGAACCATTTTGACTCACTTCTATGGCAGTGCACATACGGAGATCAAACATCAAGGTGGCAGACCTGATGTGAATAAGATAGCCCTCAGCACTGTGAGTTGTCTGAGATGACTGAGGTCTAAACGGTCGGTACGACTAAGACTTCACGACGGACTGCCCAGTCAAGACCAGCACCAGCGCAAAATCATGCTCAGGACGATTGCCTCAGGTGCAGCAAACTCATAACAAAAGTCAAGACCAGAATTCTCTCCAGACTGGAGTCTGAATCAGAGGAATAAATTTCCCCACTCCCCCCTTTCCATACCCCGCTCCCACTAGTGTTTCACACCATTCAAAAGGCTCCATGAGCTCCATGTCTCCCTTCTAATTTCTTTGCTCTATCCACAGGCTAGTCCTAATCAAAGTTTACAACATTATTTTTTTCTGGAGAAGCAGCCGAACCCTGACTCCCACGCAGGAAGAAGAGGACATTATGGTTCCAATTTTTTTTCCCATGGCCGTATTAGGTAGCATGTTTGAGTATCCCTTTAGGCCTAAAGTAAACAACGCGTTTATCATAGAGGTCATTATCTGGATGGGCTGAACGTTACACTGTGTCCGACCAAGGGCCTCAGCTAAGCTAAAGGAAGGACCTTCTCTCTCCCAGTATGGACCATTTCAAAACCACCATAAATGTTGCATTTTATTCTAAAATTCTTCTGAAGACCTGAGACTTCTCAAAAAACTCAGCAGGCAGAGGGACGCCACCATCTGACGGCTCCCTCAATAGTGCCTGGTCCAAGTCAACATGGGAACTCACGAAATTTTATGGCCGCCATCCCTTTGCACAATGGGTCTTTGCGACACTGTCGAAACACCTTGGCTGGGCGACCTACTCCCTTGGTCTCTGATCCTGCGATGGGTAGAGGCACCTAACAAGTAGATCCAGGTAGGCAGTATTTCACCATTTCGGTTGAAAGCATTGTCTGCACACCGGTGCGAGAAACTCTTGGGGCCAGCATTCTGTCTTTCTCTTATAACTGCACGAGGCTTCCAAGCCCCAAACGTCCACTACCAGATTTTTGGCTAACTGACCAAACAGCCTACTTTCCCTGACCGCTAGAAAATACTACTCGAAGGAGAGCCACCATAAAGATCCTGCATGCGTTAACAAAGTACATGCTCCTGTTAATGTCTGCTCATGCTGATAAATTCCTGTTGTCTCACAAACATGTTTACTGGGGTCTCATCTAACAACATTAAAGAGCAATCTTGAATATGAAAAGTAGTGGGAATATGCCTCATCCTCTCTCTTGATCAAAACGGACTTTTGAAATACAGTGCCAAAATATTGTCATGGACTTATTTTCAGACTTCGTCTTCAACTGATACACCTAAGAGTCTCAAACAATTTTCTTGTGTTCCGGTTTTCCCACTGCTTATGATTCATTATCACACAATACTGTGCTTCAAACGTACGTTCTTAGAAATTTCTTCCTCAAATTAAAGACTATATTTGGTACTAGAAAACCTTTCATGACCAGGAATGCCTCTTTGCCTCTACTAGTACGATTTTTACGTCGATCTTGCTTTGTCTATCATGAGTTATTTTGATTCCAATGTAGCAGAATTCCTTAACTACTTCCATTTTGTGATAATCAACTCTAAAGCTCTCTCGCTGTTTCTATTTCTGCTACTGCTCGTAACTTTCGTCTTCCTTCAATTTACTCTCAATACATATTCTGCGCTCTGTATACTGTTCATTGAATTGAACAGATCGTGTAAGTTTTCGCTCTCACTGAGGATAGCGGCGTCATCAGAAAATCTAGCCGTTTATATCCTTTCACCTTGAACTTTAATCTCACTCTTAATCTTTGTTTTATTTCCTTCATTGCTTTCTTCGATGTATAGATTGAACACTAGACTGCTTACACCCTTCTGAATTTTAGCACTTCTATCTCGGTTATTCCGATTTAATTCTACAGCTTGGTCCTTGTACATATTGTGTATTGCCCGTCGTTCGCTATAGCTTAATCCGTTTTATCTCAGAATTTAGAAAATTCTGCACCATTTTACATTGTTGGACGCTTTTTTCAGCTCGACAGATCGTTTGAACGTGACTTATTTTTCTTCAGTCTTATTCCCATTAACAAGCGGATCTTCTGAACTGCCTTTCTCGTGACTTCATCTTTCATAAAGTGAAACTGATAGATTCTCAGTTTTCTCTTTGATTCTTCGGTATGTTATTGTTGTCAGCAGCTTAAATGCATGAACTGATGTGAGTGTGAGATAGTTCTCGCATTTATCTGAATTTACAGAAGAATGCTCAAGATTAGATGGGTAGATCACATAACTAACGAGGAGGTATTGAATAGAATTGGGGAGAAGAGTAGTGTGTGGCACATCTTGACAAGAAGAAGGGATCGGTTGGTAGGACATGTTCTGAGGCATCAAGGGATCACAAATTTAGCATTGGAGGGCAGCGTGGAGGGTAAAAATCGTAGAGTGAGACCAATAGATGAATACACTAAGCAGATACAGAAGGATGTAGGTTGCAGTAAGAACTGGGAGATGAAGAAGCTTGCACAGGATAGAGTAGCATGGAGAGCTGCATCAAACCAGTCTCAAGACTGAAGACCACAACAACAACATCTTAGGAATTGTGCGGATGATATTTTTTCCGAAAGTCTAATGGTAGGTCTCCAGTCTCATACATCGTAAACACCAAGCCAGTCTCATACACTGTAAACACCAACCTGAATACCGGGTTTGGTAAATGGAGCTACGTACACCCTGCAAATACACAAACAACCCAATATCACCTATCCGTAAGCTAAGGGGCAAAAGGGTGCAGAGGAAGAGCACCATTTTTGAGAGGCAGCTGAACCTACCCCGTGGGTTTGATTTTCCAGAAAGCAAAGCAAGCATTGAAATTTTATTTATTGCGCATATATGCTATCGAAATAAGCGTGGATGGTTAAAGTTGTAAGTGATTTGCGGTACACATGGCGCAAAATTCAGTGTACGGAGGGCAGAGTAACCAGCCTTAGCACGTCAGTAGGGTTAGCACCTGCTGTCAAAATTACCGACTGTGAGGATCCCAGGTGGTCCTTTTCTGTAAGCTGTCTCAACCCATAGTTCCACACCAAGTGCTGGGCTCATATGAAGACGACGAATATAGACTGCTTAGTTGCTTAGTCACATTCTCTTCTGCATCTTAAAATAACGATATTTCTGCTGTGATGCTGTAAGCAGAACCATAATTCGTCTGAAACGACAAGGTGAGGACAGTGCGTTCTGTGTTATTTGGTGCACTACTGCCGGCGTACCTCTGACTTCTGTCACGTTAGGGGACGCCACAACTTCTGCAGACGTCGTCACACTTGCCTTGCTGCAAAAAATGGCTCTGAACACTATGGGACTTAACTTCTGAGGTCATCAGTCCCCTAGAACTTAGAACTACTTAAACCTAACTAACCTAAGGACATCACACACACCCATGCCCTAGGCAGGATACGAATCTGCGACCGTAGCGGTCTCGCTGTTCCAGACTGTAGCGCCTAGGACCGCTCGGCCACAGCGGCCGGCTGCCTTGCTGCAAATAAGAGTACTTGCTGGTATTGGCTGCACAGTGCTGCACGGCTGACGAGCAGTATTTGTGTCCTCTTGGCACTACTCAGTTGTGGTCCTTGAAATGGTGATGAGAATTGCCTTCCAGAATTCATAGCTTTCTTTATTCTCGTGACAACAGCCAACAGTGTATTATAATGTTTCTTTATTCCTAGTAAAGTAGAGGGCGCGAGTAAATACACGGTCCAGTCACCGCCTGTGTTCGGAACCCACGTGCAGTAGTCACTCCCAAATGGCTGGTTAGCGCTAGCAGTGGAGGTACATAAATCGTATCATGGGATGCGAAAGCGATGCGGTCACTGTTGTAATACGTTATCGGAGCGATTTATCTGACGTGCAAATTGGCGTAGTCATTGGCTTTGGGCCAAGGAGGAAAGAATTTCCTCAACGACTGATTCTGTAATCCGTTCGTGTGTCGCCATGATCAAAATATATTGTGCTTGGCAAAAAGGCGCTATCCGAAATCGGCACCGAGGCAACTGGGGATCACCCGTGCGCAGTAAATGACAGAGGTGAACTACAGCTGCGGAGATGTGTACGGGCGCACAGGCGTATAACTGTTGAGTAACTGACAGCCTAGCTGAAACAAGGGGCCAACGGTTTGTCCTCGACAACCGTTCCGAGAGCTTGCCGTGTATGGTACTTCACAGCAAGCGCCTCGTTAATGCGCCCATGCTTACTGCGGTTCACTAGCGACGAAGGTTGAAATTTGTGTGCCAATACTGTAACAGGACGTCGACTGAATGGCGAGAGGAGGCCTATTCAGAGAAATCATGTTTTAATGTTTGCGGTGTAAAACGGCTGAAAGCAGTGTCCAGGAATTTTCGTGGTTTTCCTCGGTGATCTTGTCCTTCTGCAAGGCACAATGGATCAACAAAGGTATGTATCTATTCTTGGAGACCATGCTCACCCCTACATGCCGTTTGTTTCTCCTCGGCGCGATGGCATCTACCAGCAAGACAATGCAAATCACCACACATTTCACAGTGTTCGTGCGTGGTTCAAAAAGCACCAGGATGAGTTTATCGCACTTCCCGGGCTACCAAATTCCTCAGTTTTAAACACAATCTGAAGTATGTGGGAGCACCTCGATCGGGCTGTTCGCTCCAGGGAGCCGCAACCCGGAAACCTAGCACACCCGACCACCGCACTGGAGTCGACATCGCTCCATATAACAGTCGCCACCTTCCAGAACCACCACAGAAATGTTGCACACATAAAAAGTTGTAAACGTTAGTAGTTACTGAAATGAAACAAATGTTTTGTGTACCTCTAGGTTCGAATCCTGCCTCGGGCATGGATGTTTGTGATGTCCTTAGGTTAGTTAGGTTTAACTAGTTCTAAGTTCTAGGGGACTAATGACCTCAGAAGTTGAGTCCCATAGTGCTCAGAGCCATTTGAACCATTTTTTTGTACCTCTAGTTCGGACACTCTCTATTTTGGTGTGCAGAAACAGAATTTACCTTTTAAAATATTCTAGCATGTAATATTTCTGATTTTCGTATTATTGCTTATTTTGAATTTCGCTTTTTACTGCCCTGATTAATCTATTTTATTATTTTTTTGGTACATGCGTGGTAGATCTACAGCCCGTCACTTCAAGGTAGACGTGAGAAATAAGGTAAACTTTACGCACAAGGAATGGCAACTTCGTTGTGATTTAAAATGTTTTACACTCATTATATGTTTTCTGGGTGGGTTCACGAAATATGCCTGTTTTTTGTGCCTGTGGGACAGCCTTGACACCAAGAACCACTATAAAGTCAAGTATTTTCCTATAAGAAAACCATAATTATGTTACTTAAATGGAAAATGTGAAGAGCACTCCCTCTATAAAGCCCAAAAGACATTTTAACCGCCTTTTCATCTCAATTTAGATCTTAGGAGAAACTCTGTAAAAGCTGTGGATAAAGACGTTGGGCTTTCAGTCATTTGAAAGAATAGTTTCCTAAACTGAGTGAAGCAAAACTGAAAGAAGGTATATTCGTTAGACCACCACTAAGAAAATTTATGAAAGACCTAACCTTTCACATCAAAATCACAAATATCGAATAAGCTGATTGGTCCTCTTACAAAGCAACTGTGAAGGGCTTCTGGGCCAGCGCAAGTGATGCTAAGTGTATTTCCTTTGTGAGTGACCTGTGTCATTGGGATATAGTATGACGCTTACAATTCATTTTTTTACATTATAACTTTCATTTCTTCCGGAAAATTTGACAGCAGTAAGCGATGAGCTGCGTGAACCCTTTAACCAAGACATCCGTATCATGGAAAACCGTTATCAAGGTCACTGAAATCCTTCAAAGATGGGCGACTACTGTTGGGGTCCCGTTATGAAGAGTGATGAAACCCAAACAAAAGAGGAGCATCATTGTCAAATTTTTCAAATCCCAAAGAATATTGAGGTTGAAAATACGTTGTGAACAGACATACTACTGGCATCATTTCCATATAGACGTATTAAATAGCAATGAGTTCTAGAGCTCTCAATTTTGTCAATGTACACCAGTACCGTTTTTGATTATGCTGTGTGGATATGAAATGTAAGGTGATAGAGGAAAACATTTTCACAGTGAATTCAGCGCGCCAAAACGTTTAATTTTGTCGTCTAGTGTACTGTTACTAACAATACTTAGACCCTGTTGTCGAAGAGGACAAGGTAAGGATGCTGCCATAAATTATGTCAAAGTGTGAGCTGGTGGTGCTACTGCTCTCGAAGGAACGTAGCCGACCGAAGTGGCTGTGCGGCTCTAGGCGCTGCAGTCTGGAACCGCAAGACCGCTACGGTCGCAGGTTCGAATCCTACCTCGGGCATGGATGTGTGTGATGTCCTTAGGCTAGGTTAGTTAGGTTTAACTAGTTCTAAGTTCTAGGGGACTAATGACCTCAGAAGTTGAGTCCTATAGTGCTCAGAGCCATTTGAACCATTTTTTGAAGGAACGTAAACAATTCAACGCATTTTTCCTTCACTACATTACTTGAAACGTCTTTTTAAGTTCAGAAACGGTTGACATAAATGCACTTATGTCCAAGAATTTGCTTTTGACGAAATGTTAACAGCGTATTACTGACAGAATTTTCATATATTCAACCGAAATTAGAATGAAGAGGGAACTGACACAATATATCCACCGTACAGGGCATTGCCCAATTTAGTACGATATTGCTACCCAACCATTGCCATCAGTTTTCAAAATCACACTAACACAGTTCACCAGCTTATGTAGCTTCTTCTTCAGTGGCATAATTTTATACGTATGAAGTTAGAAGCTCTTTGTCGTTTTCAAGTGTGACGTGGTTCAACAGTGGAACTTTTTGCGTTCTCTTCTCTGGTGAATTCAGTCTGTTTTGAATCTTTGTACCAAACCCCACGAACAAGATGTGGCAAAAGAACAAGCACAATTCTCGTGATACAAGTTTTGTTATTTCTGTTACCGTCTACTTATTCTTCCATTACGCTCGTGAATCACAATGCCGTAGTCAGGCAATGAACGACTAACTTTCTTCCGCTCACCGAATTCATCTAACCAAAGTTCACCAAATTTATTTTTATCCATTTGGCAGAATATCGTGTGTGTTTAGTTTTCGGGGTTGACCCGTCGTTGGTTATTTTCACCATTACACTGACTGCTGTCATAAAGTTCTAACGTATTTTCTCGTCTGGAAACGTATCGATTCCCATCTAGATCATACCTGTTAAAGCCCATTTTATATTGTCTTCAAGTTTGTATTCATATGTGGCAAAATGTGCAAATAAAATGTCTTTAATGTCTGTAATCCCATTTACATTTGCATCTGACATTCTAACTACGTGTTTTTTCAGACTACGATGCGCCCCCATATGTAGAGTTCTCGCATATCTTTTTGGACTCTTCAATCACTTAGATGGTCTTCCAGTAAGCCTTTCCACCATCCCAGAATTTCCACATAAGAAAGTTGAGTGTTTTGCCTAAGATCCTCGAATTTCTCAGGTTTGAGTTCGCTGTTTTGTTTTCCCAGAATCTACAAGTATGTTCAAAGAAAATTACTCCGCCACTGGCTCCTACATCTCCGCTCCCTACAGAGAGACGCAAGTGTACGAATTTTCAATCATCTTCCCCGCAAGCTACGCTACAGGACTAATAGGTTACCTGACGACGCCTCCGCGCCTGACTGAAACCCTCTATGGCACCGATGGTTCCACCAACGATTTCGGAACATTACTCTCAGGGCTACTCCCAAAGGATATTTGCCAAAAGCGGACAAATTTGGCTTTGAGTTCTTTTTTCAAAAGAATTCTAATTTATACAATATATTCATTACTTGTAGGTTCCGCGTAGGCTACCAGCCTGGTTTTCGCTGTCCTTATTTCATGTTATTGCATCTTCTTTCACACCAGCTGGTCATTTTGTTCACTGAATTTCAGTGAATGTAGCTGAACTGACATTGTACTTAGTTGTACAGGACGACTCCGCCTTTATCGGTACAGACCGTGTCTGCGTCATATTCGGTAGCTGCTCACATAACTGTACCCTATCGCCGTACTTGTTATTTATTTATTAATTTCTGAAAACCATCACTCCTGTTTGTCTAAATCAGGAAATATAATTTGTACAGAGAATGTTTGTCTTTTTATTCTTAGCTCTAATAACGCTAGTAAAGTTGTTAATTTTTGCAATGCTATCCAACAGTAATTACATGTATAAAAATCATAATTAAAATAATGTGACACACAAATTAGTGTAGTTAATGACAGTAGTTAATGACAATGAACCTGATTATTTACTTGCTCTTAATGTTTTGAACTATGTGTATTTTTCTTTTTACCCTTCCGTTTGGGGTTACCTCGGTACGTCTTCGCGTTTCGCCTGCACTGAGAGAGTGAATTACCTACCCTTATAGATATCTGTACAGTTTCTGTCCTACAAAGGCTATATGTATTCTACAGTGGGAGTAACTCTCCGGTTACTGCATAGGCCAAACAATGTCAAGCAAGGAGTATGGTTTTCATAAACTGTTTATTTGTTACTACTAAATGAAATTTACGCTTAACATTGCTATTATGATAAATTGTCCGGTAACTGTGTGACGCTGTGAAACATTGAGCCATCACAATTCTTTGTAGAGGAACTTACTATCCTGTTGCTTGTCGCTGGTGTATTTATATTAAACTGTCTACATAATACTGTAATGTGTACATAATACTGTACAACACATACTTCACTGATCACACAGTGTTTTTCAACGCTTGTGAGCACATATTCATGTATTTAGTCGCAATCACTTTCATTTCCGTATCGCATCACGACATTGTCTTCCTCCTTGAATTTACTTCATTTTGGAGAACACTAATTCGACCACTAACATTTACTCGACACTTCTGGAATTTTGCCCGCAGTTTCGAAAGAGCACCTTCATTTACATCAATGTCTCTACAGATGACCGCGGTACGGGATGCGCAGTTGTCCTAGTTGCAGACGGTTTTCGTTAATGTCTTTCAGAACAGAACTTGTTTCTTGCTATTGAGTTATTTGTCGTTCAATAGGCCAACTCGTAGGCCTGGTGACGCGGTATCTCTCAATCTATCGCATGCTCCGATTCCCTCAATACTCTCCATAGCATCTGTGAGTTATACGTGTACCACCCTTCAGTTCAATGGGTCTGGAAACTCTATCACTCACTGGCTGTTGTTCTCACCAGCGCGTCGTTCGCACAGAGTTTCTGGATGAATTGGTTTCTGGATGAATCGGTTTCTGGTGAATTGGGAACGAGAGCGGTGAAGCACCTACCAACCGTGTAACACCTCTACTCAGGACTTTCGGTAGTTCTGCCCCCTCGGATGATCTCAGCGTTGCTACACTTAGTAACATGGTGTCTCTCCAGACAAGCAGTGAGCGTCTGCCTGTGGGAACAGGTGCAGGGGATTAAACTCCTCGCTACTAGGTGGGCGACTTTCCGTCACCCATTTCCTCGTGAAGAGATAATTTCAGCTAGACTGTGTGTAGGGCACTGTATTTTCAGCCATTGTCGTCTGTAAACCGGCGACTTTGTATCAGTTTTGTTTCACTGTAACAGACAACTGACGCTGCGGGACTTTTAAAATGGAGTTTTATTTTGTAATCTATTTTGCTGTAGCGTGTGTTTATCATCTGAGCTACACTATTTTTTTGCAGATACAACACGGGCTGTAGAACGCGTTGTAGTCTTTACTCGCCGCAACAACACCGACTTGCTGCGAGTGGCGTAGAGGGTGCTGCGCGACAGAAGACACAAAATAGAATCCAGTGGAAGATGAGCTTTGAAACTCCGTGCGGTCCTCTGTAAAATAACAACATGGCGAAGAAAATTTAATTTTCGACCCCTCGTATGCGACTGTTACCGAACATTATTGTGTTTGTTCATATTACAGGGCGTTCCAAAACCGTTAGTTCAACTTAAAACAAGTCGTACAGAACATCAAAACAAACGAATTTCGATAAGGAGCATGATGATCACTGAAGTCAACTTGTAATGTTAGTAGTCATTTTGTTACTAGTGCTCCCGCGCGGGATTAGCCGAGCGGTTTGGGACGCTGCAGTCATGGACTGTGCGGCTGGTCCCGGCGGAGGTTAGAGTTCTCCCTCGGGCATGGGTGTGTGTGTTTGTCCTTAGGATAATTTAGGTTAAGTAGTGTGTAAGATTAGAGACTGATGACCTTAGCAGTTAAGTCCCATAAGATTTCACCCACATTTTTGCTACTAGTGCTGCCGTAAGCTGATACGTCGGTGTCGCAGAGTGGGAATGTGTACCTACGTTCAGACTACTCTGCGTACGAATGGTTGGCTCTAAGGTCTGCTTGGAAACACGCAGATTCATCCGGGTGCATCGCCACCTTCTGACAACAACGGTGACTTAATTGTAAATACATCGACTCGAGCCCAACCATGACCGCTAGTTAACAACAACAATAAAAACGAAGCAGGCTTGCATGAACTTGAGTGGACGAGCTGCAGTGTAAGAGTCTCGACAGCGCTTTCCCATGCAACGGGTTCCACAGCATCAGACAATCGGTCGGCTGCATTAGCTTCTATGCGGAACATGTACTTTCCGTGCAAGCACGCATGATACAGGTCGGCATCGAACAGTACGAATTCGCGTAACTGAAGACATTCTGCGATGTGTTGAAGACATTCCATTTACAAGTATACGACGCATTGCACACACTCTTGGCATCAGATATAGCTTTGTGTGGAATGTGTTACATGACCAGTAGCTTAATCTTCTCCACCTCCAGCGCGTGGCAGCATTAGCACCTGAATATTTTTCCCATCTCGTGCAGTTCACACCAAGAGTCAAAAGAGACCGCGCTACAACTCTTATTTCCGGCCGAGACCCCGTACAACGACGAGGCTGTATTTAGTCGTGAAGGTTGGTCAACATCCACAATTCTCATTTTCGGCCACATGCGAGTTCATAAGATATTAGACCTGGAGTTCATCTACATTCATTCGGTGTTAACCTGTACGCCGGCGTTCTCGGTGACAGGCTGACGACCCCATGAATTCTTTCATTCCACCTCAACTTTCGCACCGTAACTACTGTTCTTTGGAATCCTCAGTGAAAAATGGGTCCTCTAACGACATGATTATTATGAATACCAGCCAGTCATACTGCCCTTTAAATGTTTTTATTTTATAAGTCACTTTACGTTGGAGACGTTGTGTGGCTACGGTCGGTTTGACGTACATCTAAGGAGAAACTAATTATTATAAAAAGGCCGGACATAGCAGCAACGATATTTCATGTAAGAGCACCTGATGAGAGCAGTATGCCGCAATGAGCTCATCGTAAGTGATTTATAAAATGGACAAGTTGTGTTTGCATAAGGCTGATTTTCAAAACAACCCAATTTTAAATCGCAAACACGAATGAACATCAAGGGGACCTTCAGACCTTAGTAAAATCAGTATATTAAAGAGCACTGTAGCTGGCTGACATTAATGATAAACATGTCGCACCTTCGTGTAGCATGAGTTGCCAGTACTGCTGGAGGATGCACCTCTGAATTTTAGACAAAGAACCTACTTCCAGCAAGATTGGGGGCCGGCGCATTTCTGGAATGCTGCGAGGAATCATTTAAGAGCCGTCTTTGGGAAACGGTAGGTCGGCCGAGTTCGCCCTGTGGCTTAGCCACACAATTCACCTGACCTCACGTGTATGGATTTCTTCCTCTGAGGTCATATGAAGCCGCTGGTGTATGAAACCGTTGCGGAAACGGAAGACCACCTCGTCGCTACAATTGTCGTCACTGCCGGTACCGCTGCTGACATGCCAGGAATCTTCGAACGGACAAGTCAGTCAACGGATCGACGATGAACCTGCGTGCATTCAGGCCAATGGTCGCCCAATGGAGCCGTTCCTGTGAAAGCCACTGCTGTAATTAGCATGATAGACGCATCATATGAAAAACGTTCCTAGCACCAGAAATTGCCGTCACAGACCGTATGTGCCGTAACTAAGGTAAATATATAGTTTTCTCCTGTATAAATCTGAACTAATAGCTTCGGAACACCCTGTATACTGCAGTGCAGTGTGTGAGACCCTGCTTTGACGATCAACAGCTGGAATATATTACTGTGAACTCGCAAATTACGATTACGGCTCCGCATCAACTGTAGAATACACCAAAACGAATGAAACTTTGTGCTGGATGGCGTTCGAATCATAGTCCATCATAATTTTTCATCTGGTCTCAAACACTCTACAGCTGATGCGGAACCAACACTCTACAGCTGATGCGGAACCATAATCACAATTTGGTGGTTAATTCTTGTTCATTTAGTCTTTCCCTTACCTTGTTCTTAATAAGCGTCCGTGGTTCAGTGTCAGTATTCATTGCAGATTTTCCAGCATACCAAGTCTTTTCCTAGGAAACGGTCCATTCTAAGGCATCATATCGGCGCTTATCACCTTGACTGTTTTATCGCCTAAGGTCTCCACAAACAAACAGACCACCAGCACTACTGACTTCTCTTCAATCCTCCGCCGTCAATTGCACCTTCCCCCTCACGCAAACTCTGTCCGCTGATAATACCTCTCACACATACACTACCCGATCAAAGGTACCTGGATCTCTAACAGTTGGCATTTACAAGGGATAAGTCCACCGTTCACCATTATGAAGACTTGAACCCATCTGGGGACACTTCCAATAAAGTGTTTGAATGTCTGTAGAGAGATAGCAGCCCATTTGTGCTGCAACCAGAGAGAGTAATGATGTTAGACGCTGGGTCTGCAGCGTTATTGATGTTCTAATCATCTAAAAGGTTACCGGATGGAATCATGTCGGGATTCTGATTAGGCTGCTCTATTAACATGGTGCTTCCCACGAACTATTGCGTCACAGACGCTGCTTTAGGACAAAGTACTTATCTAGCAGATACAAACAATGATCGTCTCCGAATTGTTCCTTTTCTGTGAGAAGTAGGCACAACGATGTAAAATGCATGTTCATATCCAGCATTTCACGTTTTCTTAATCGCAGTAGGGAGATCGTACATTAATAACAATGAAAAATCCGCCTCGATTGCACAAACTACCTGTGGTTTTTATTTTTTTTATTTTTAATTTTTTATTTATTTTTTACCTAGGTTTCAGCGTGGGTAACCACGCCTACTTCAGAACAAATATAAAACAGCTTGCCTAAATAGGCATAGTCAAAGGGTAAACATATGTACCGAGTCAATAATATTACTTATCTCAACCCTGTGTGTGCTTCCTCGCCCCAGCTAACGTACAATGGTCACAGGCTCTCCACCGAACTGCCGGCCGGAGTGACCGAGCGGTTCTCGGTGCTTCAGTCTGGAACTGCGCGACTGCTACGGTCGCAGGTTCAAATCCTGCCTCGGGCAAGAGTGTGTGTGATGTCCTTAGGTGAGTTAGGTTTAAGTAGTTCTAAGTTCTAGGGGACTGATGACCTCAGAAGTTAAGTCCCATAGTGCTCAGAGCCATTTTTTTCCCCACCGAGCTGAGGCACCGCAGGCTGCTCACATGCGCGGCTATCGAAATCACTGCGCATACGCGCGGCCAGGAAACGCTCTTCTTATGCATGGGAGCGGGATTACAAAGTTAACACGGATCGGGACCTAACTGATTGCCAAAAGTTGCCGCACAAATAGCAAATTCAGCACATGATAAAAGCGATGATGCGGGAATTAAGACAATTTTAATAGCTACGCACGACAAACTTTGTGCACTGATGGTAAATTAGACACAAGTTAATATGGAGGCCCTAAAATTGTGTAGAAATTACAACTAAACTAAAAAGATAGCTATGCTAAGGACGTTATAGTTAACGGATAAAACCGCACTAATAATATATGCAGCAGAAACAACCATAGTCGCTACAGCGCCATAATACTAAGAAGCCGACCATGATTATTTAGATACTTACGATTGCTGACGCACCGCAATGCTGGAAGTTCTTAGACCGTACCTCTCCCACTCCCTCATACTGTAACGCTACATACTCTGCAGGTACTTCACTGCTGCCAAATATAAAGCCTTCCATCCGATAGCCACAGGCTATAACAAGATTCATCACTCAAAATGACTCGTTTACACCACCTCAGGTATCGATTAGCACTGCTCTTCGGCTAATAAGCAGCTGTTAGAGCACTGTGTCCCGTTATTTTGAACTCTTATGCACAGTCATTGTGGTACTTGGACTGTAGACAGAACTTCGTAACTCACCACACATTCCTCCCGATGCTTTAATGCAATTATCCACAGCCACCATTCGCAGCGCTTGACCGCCCCTGTCCGTTAGTACGTAAGATCTGCCTGGTCTTGATTTAGCTGCGGTTGTTCCTTCCGATTCCTCGCCGAAATCTCAGCATCAACAGATGGACAGGTTTACAAGCGTTGGAATGCCACTGACTGATCTGTTACTCGGATGATATTCAGCGAAAAGTCCACATTCAAAGTCACTGGCAGGCCCAATATGCTGTTATTTCTCTACAGGCAACACATTACTCACCACATAATTTTTGTATTAGCTTCTGGTGGTCAGTTCTGCATTGTGTAGCGGTGTTCGGGTACTTCTAATCAGCTAGTGTATGTTCACGACAATGTGCTTGAGTGTTTGCTCTCCATCAAGGTGTGTTCTCAATGCTTGGAAGAACACTTACGGTACTGGACGAAGCCTCGTAGTTGTAGAAAGAGTTATGCCACTGAGCAGGCAGGCGGCTCCTTGCCGCTACATAATGCAGGAGGCAGGCTGTCGCTCGCCTGCTTACACACGTGGTGGCCACGTGTCCGGTGGTGGCATTAGCGGCGTGGCTCCCCACGGCGCACGTGCATTATGCACCGCCCCTAAATTTTGCAGCGCGCCTCGCGCGGCTTTTGTTTTGCGGACCTGCTGGGAGAAGCTCCCCGCGGTAGAATAAATAATTCAGTCACTTCAGCGGAAAAATTCCGGATTTTTAGCAAGCCGTTCCCGTTCCAGACAAATGACCACGGCGCGGCGGAAATAAAAAAAAAAATAAATTAATGCGGCCACGGGACATTGCGCAGCACCCCGTTCCGCGGGCGTTATTAATGCGCTTGTTTGTTCTTGGCAATTCGGCACTTGTAATTTCAGCGCTGAAGGTGCTAAATTTTCCTTCTACTGCGCGCGCGGAACATCCGAGGAATGCCCGCTGTAAAACAGCGCCCTACAACACCGCCAGCGCACCGCGTTATTAAGTGGCTGGTGGGGGTGCCAGGGTGCGTCCCCCCTACACGTGTTTTGTCTCCATGTGAAACACGGAGCTTTCAACAAGGAAATTTCTTACTTTACTACGTAAATCTGCGGAGAAATGTAGGAAATCACAAGGCCCTGTAACTTCTCTTGTGTTGAAGAAAGGCAAACCTACGTGTATAGCATTTGCAGATTTAAACTTGGAACACTAAAGGGGCAAAACGTTAAAATGTTACTAAAGCATCGCAAATTTTAGTATACCATATTTTATCCACTGGAAGTCATAATTTATAGTTTATACATTAGTTAATTACAATTATAAGGTCTCGAATTGTATGTCACATACAACATAAGTACAAAATGTACACTCCTGGAAATGGAAAAAAGAACACATTGACACCGGTGTGTCAGACCCACCATACTTGCTCCGGACACTGCGAGAGGGCTGTACAAGCAATGATCACACGCACGGCACAGCGGACACACCAGGAACCGAGGTGTTGGCCGTCGAATGGCGCTAGCTGCGGAGCATCTGTGCACCGCCGCCGTCAGTGTCAGCCAGTTTGCCGTGGCATACGGAGCTCCATCGGAGTCTTTAACTCTGGTAGCATGCCGCGACAGCGTGGACGTGAACCGCATGTGCAGTTGACGGACTTTGAGCGAGGGCGTATAGTGGGCATGCGGGAGGCCGGGTGGACGTACCGCCGAATTGCTCAACACGTGGGGCGTGAGGTCTCCACAGTACATCGATGTTGTCGCCAGTGGTCGGCGGAAGGTGCACGTGCCCGTCGACCTGGGGCCGGACCGCAGCGACGCACGGATGCACGCCAAGACCGTAGGATCCTACGCAGTGCCGTAGGGGACCGCACCGCCACTTCCCAGCAAATTAGGGACACTGTTGCTCCTGGGGTATCGGCGAGGACCATTCGCAACCGTCTCCATGAAGCTGGGCTACGGTCCCGCACACCGTTAGGCCGTCTTCCGCTCACGCCCCAACATCGTGCAGCCCGCCTCCAGTGGTGTCGCGACAGGCGTGAATGGAGGGACGAATGGAGACGTGTCGTCTTCAGCGATGAGAGTCGCTTCTGCCTTGGTGCCAATGATGGTCGTATGCGTGTTTGGTGCCGTGCAGGTGAGCGCCACAATCAGGACTGCATACGACCGAGGCACACAGGGCCAACACCCGGCATCATGGTGTGGGGAGCGATCTCCTACACTGGCCGTACACCACTGGTGATCGTCGAGGGGACACTGAATAGTGCACGGTACATCCAAACCGTCATCGAACCCATCGTTCTACCATTCCTAAACCGGCAAGGGAACTTGCTGTTCCAACAGGACAATGCACGTCCGCATGTATCCCGTGCCACCCAACGTGCTCTAGAAGGTGTAAGTCAACTACCCTGGCCAGCAAGATCTCCGGATCTGTCCCCAATTGAGCATGTTTGGGACTGGATGAAGCGTCGTCTCACGCGGTCTGCACGTCCAGCACGAACGCTGGTCCAACTGAGGCGCCAGGTGGAAATGGCATGGCAAGCCGTTCCACAGGACTACATCCAGCATCTCTACGATCGTCTCCATGGGAGAATAGCAGCCTGCATTGCTGCGAAAGGTGGATATACACTGTACTAGTGCCGACATTGTGCATGCTCTGTTGCCTGTGTCTATGTGCCTGTGGTTCTGTCAGTGTGATCACGTGAAGTATCTGACCCCAGGAATGTGTCAATGAAGTTTCCCCTTCCTGGGACAATGAATTCACGGTGTTCTTATTTCAATTTCCAGGAGTGTATTTAGCAACATTCTCAACTTCGCAGTGACTTTCAGAAACATGCCCGTGCCGCCTTTATCATTCCAGTCGAGCAAGCTGCCAGTACTCTTCTAATGGCCGAAGAGGTACGACGAGGCCTGCAGGGCGCTAAGCAGGACCAAGCTGCCCAAGTCCAACGTCTTAGGTCATTAGGCAATTCCGGGAGAATGACAGCATTGCGATGATGCTAGCAGTTATCCTGCAGAAGGCAGTCTATGACAGAAGAGTGAGACAACTTTTGGAACATCCAGCATATGGACCAATAGGGACAGAGCCCATGGACAAAGTCGACCAAAGACCAGTGCTTCTCTGAAGGAGACTGGCCTTCGTGAAAAATACCTATGGAAGCAGCGGTCAAAAGTACCAGTGCTATCCACACCGTATGAACGGCCCAAAGTTTACAAAGATGAGGTACCTCTGCTATCCATTGTCAGCAACGTGCACAACTACCTACATCACAGCTGCTTATCCGAAGAAGATCCTTTCATCATGTGTGGGTAAATGTGCACCCCATATTCGGGACTCAAAAGATTTCTTACAACCCCTTCGACAGCTACGTATCACGAAATCTGACATTAGAGTCAAGTTTGATGTAGTCTCCCCGTACATTCGGGTAGCACTGAATGACTCATTCTTTCTTATTGGAGAAAAGGTCGATGGGGCTGTCCGAAACTCGGTCAGGCACATATTTACTTCCATGTACTTCCTTTGTTGGGTTAAAATTTGGAGTAAACAGAAAGTGTGGAGATGGGCAACCTATTCCGGAAGTATTTGAGAAGGAGGCACTTACATCAGTGACATTTCAGTCCAAACGCATTTTTGGGTACGTGGATGACACATTTGGCATCTGGCCCAAGGCGGGAAGAAGGTCGATGATTTCGTGGAAAATCTGGATTCATGCCACCATAATTCTCCGTGGAAATGGATAAGCATAGAACACTCACATCCCTGAGTGCACTAGTGAAGACGAATGCAGATGGCTCTTTTGGACCTAGTGTGCACCGCAAACCTGCACACATCGACTTATATCTGCAAGCTAGTAGTTGCCACCATCTGCCATAGAGGAACGGAGTACTCAAAACCCTAATTCGTCAGGCCCTAACCCTTTTAGATCACCACAGTTTGGCGGTGGGAATGGAACGCTTACAATCGCTGTTCTGCGAAAATGAATACTCTTCCAGCGATATTCAGAAGGTACTTTCCCTTGCTACTCATCCAGAGCGACTAGAAGAGGACCAAAAGGAGACGAGGAAGATGGCATATCTGGCATATGCTGTACCGATCTCGGCCGAAATAATCAGAATGATTTTGAAACACAGCATCGAAAGTGTGTTTTTCCTACCCACTAAAATTGGGGTACTGCTGGGATGATATGGAACTACTGAAGCCAGGTATTTACAAATTACTATACCAGTGTGGGGTGTCATTCATCGGCCAGAAGACTAGGATGGTGGGCATAAGGTGTAATGAACAAAGAGGCATACCAGACTTAGACAGCCAATCAAATCAGTAATAGCAGAGCACTGTCTAGAAATCGTTTATTCGATGGAATTCAGTGACACCAAGGTAGTGACACACACCACGAGATATTGGGACAGTAAGATAAATGAATCCTTTGAGATCAAGATCACGGTGAACCTCATCATCTGCGACACTGGATACCAGCTCAGCATCGCCGAGAATCCACCAATTGTGTTTCTGAAAACATGACGGAGACAACACCGTGATTCCGTGAGAAACATAAATGGGAGTAGAGACCAGGAAAACAGCTCTTGGACAGAGCACCAGGCGGTACAGGTCGGAGGTGGCAGTTCACTATACAGGCTCAACAAAAGTGGACAGCCTTCTGGTTTGATGCAGCCCGTTTATGCCAACCTCTTCACCTCGGAGTAGCATTTGCCGCCTTTCTCCTCAAATATTTGGTGGATTTATTCCAGTCCCTCTTTTCCTCTACAGTTTTCACCCGCCACAGCTTCCTCTAATAACATGCACGTTACTCCTTGATGACTTAACTGATGTCCTACCAACACGCCCCTTCTTCTTGTCAGTGTTTTCCTTTCCGCGCAAATTCTCTGGAGAACCTCCTCATTTCCTAACTTATCAGTCCACCTAATTTTCAACATTCTTCTGTAGCATCGCATTTCAAATTCATCGATTCTCTTCTTTTCCGGTTTTTCGACAGTCCATGTTTCACTGCCGAACAGAGCTGTGCTCTGAGCGTACATTCTCAGAATTTGTTTCCCCGTATTAAGGTTTATGTTTGATACTAGTAGACTAGTAGACTTCTCTTGTTCAGGAATGCTCTTTTGCCACTGCTAGTCTTTTTTAGTCATACTTGCTCCGTCACGGGTTATTTTGTTGCCTAGGTAGCAAAATACCTTAACTTCATTTGTTTTGTGATCACGAATTATGATGTTAAATTTTTCATTGTTCTTATTTCTGTTACTTCTTATTACTTTCATCTCTTTCCGATTTAGCCTCAGTTCACATTCTGTGCTCATTAGACTGGTAATTATATTGAGCAGATCCCGTAATTCTTAACCACTTTCACTGAGGATAGCTATGTCATCAGCGAATCTTTTCACTGATATCCTTTCACCTTTAATTCTAATTCCATCTTTGAAGCATTCTTTTGTATCCGTCATTGCTTCTTCGATGTATAGGTTGAACAGCAGGGGCGAAAGACAACATTCCTACCCACTTACTTCTTTCCTGATCCTACACTCTTACTGTTATCTCTTTGCTGTTGTACATATTAAATGTAAAGTGTTTTTTCCTGTAGCGTACCCATATTTCTCTGAGAACTTCAAACGTCTTGCCCCACTGTACCTTTTCAAACGCTTTTTCCATTTCGACAAAATCTATCAAAGTGTATTGACTTTTCTTTAGTCTTGCTTTCATTATCAACCGCGAAGTCAGAATTGACTCTCTGGTGTCTTTACTTTTCCTAAAGCTAAACTGATCATCGTCTAACACATCCTCAGTTTTCCCTTACATATGGTTGTTGTCATAAATTTGGATGCATGAGATATTATGGTGACTGTATGATAATTTCTCGAACTTATCGGTTCTTACGATCTTCAGAATTTTGCGGATAATGATGTTTTCCGAATGTCAGATGGTATATCGCAAGAACCATACGGTTTATAGATCAACGTAGATAGTTGTTTAACTACCCCCCCCCCCACCCTCCCGAATGAGGTTACAAATTCAGACTGAATACTGTCCATCTTTAAAATTCTGATTCTAACACTGGACCACTTATCTCTTCTATATCGACACCTTTTTTCTTTCTGTCATCTCATAAGCTAAGTCTTCCAATTATAGAGGCGTTCAGTGTACTCTTTCCACCTCTATCCTCAGTATTTAATAGTGGAATTCCCATTGCGCTCTTAATGTTATAACTTCTGCTTTTAATTTTACTGAAGGCTGGTTCGACTATCCTGTATGCTGAATCAGTCATTCCGAGAATGATTATTTTTTCGACGTCTTCAGATTTTTCATGTAGCCGTTTCACCTTAGCTTCCCTGCACGTCCTATATATTTTGTTCCTCAGTTTTCATAGTTCTTTCACAGTTGCCGCTTTGTACTTATGTTTTTCTTTCCAACTTCTCTGACTGCCTTTTTTTATTTTTTTTATTTTTTTATTTCCTTTTAAGATACGTCCATTCCTCTTCAACTAAAGATCCTACTGAGCTTTTTCTTACCGCAGTATCTACGACCTGAGAGAACTTCAAACCTTCATTCCTTATTACTTCAGTAGCTCACTTCTTTGCGCATTGATTATTCATGACAAGTGTCTTAAAATTCAGCCTACTCTTCATCACTACTAAATTGTGATCTGAGTCTATATCTGCTTCTGAGTATGCCTTACAATACATTATTTTTTCGTGACTTCTGCCTGACAATGATGTAATCTAATTGAAATCTTCCCGTATCTCCCGGCCTTTTCCAAGTATACCTGCTCTTCATACGTTCTTGAACAGAGCATTCGCTAATACTAGCTGTAATTTATTGCAAAATGAATTAGTCTCTCTTCTCTCTCATTTCTACTACCGGGCCCATATTTTCCCGTAAACATTTCTTCTACTCCTTCCCCTTAAAATCATTCCAATACCCGATGACTAATAACTCTACCTTTTCTCTTTACTTGCTTAGCCAACCATTCATTATCCTCAATAGTTCGTCTACCTCTTCTGTTGGCGGCGTCGACATACACTTTGATCAGCCAGAACATTATGACCACCGTCCTACTGTCGATATAAACAAGTCCAGGCAATAGCAGCGTCACCTGGCGAGGAGACTACTAGTCAGACAAGTGCACTGTGGATATAGTACCTGTGAGAGTGTTGTTGATGATGTTTGGTTTGTGGGACGCTCAACTGCGCGGTCATCAGCACACAAACCAATTTTTTACACGATCCAATCTGTCCACTGTCACGAATAATGGTGATGATGATGATGATGAAATAATGGGGACAACACAAATAGCCACTCTATATGCAGAATGGAGAATGCGTACTACCTACCTGAGTTTGAACAAGAGTAGATTTTGATGTCCAGAGGCTCGGCATGAGTATTTCAGAAACAGCAAGACTTGCTTCTTGTTGGAGGAGGGCTGTGTTGAGAGTATTCAACACGTAGCGAATGAAAGTTGACGCACGTCCTGATGTCGGGTTGGGCGGCAACCCCTCGTTACAGATACAGAACGCCGTAGGCTGGGCAGACTGGTAAAAACAGGACAGGTGGTGAACTCTGGCCTAACTAACATCAGCTTTAATGCTGGGCAGAGAACGAGTGCGTGTGATCACATAGTAAGCGGAACACTTCCTTTCCTCTGACATTGTTAACACCACAACATCCTGGAAAGGGGACGTGACTATCGGTTCTGTACGTTCGCGTGGTGGCAGGAAGTTGCACGGTCTGATGAATCCCGATAACTTCTTCATCACTCCGATGGGAGGTTGCGAATTCGTCGTCCTCCAGGGAACTGCTCCCTAGCACTCGTATTGCAGGAAGGAGACAAGTAGGCGGCGTTTCCAGTTTGCTCTGGAGAACAAGCACCTTGTCATCCGTGGGCCAGTAAGAGATCATGCAGGGCACGATGACTGCCTAGTAATATTGTACACTGGTCGCAGACCATATGAAACCCTTCTTCACAACCGTGTTTCCCGACAGCAGTGACATTTTCAAAAAGATAATGCAGCATGTCACAAGGCTAGAAGTGTGACTGAATTGCTCGTGGAACCCAGTGACGAGTTCCAGTTGATGTGCTGGGCCTCCAGCTCACCATATAAGTAGTAGTCGCGCGGTTCCGGACTGAAGCGCCTAGAACCGCTCGGCCACCGCGGCAGGCTGCCCTTCCCACAGTTGACAAACATCAATGTAGTTTCACAGTACCTGGTACGTTGTAACAATTATGTGGGGACCAAACTGCTGCAATCACTCTAGCCATTCATTTTGTTTTTCATTAAACTGGCAACACGGCAGTATGGCACTCAGGGGTACAGATGTTGCTTGTTGTACTGTTAGGCGCGCAGTGTTCATGGCGTGACACATCAGGAGCTGCTCTACCGTGTTTAGCAGTGTTGAGATTTGCTGTGTCTGAAATTGTACATGTCTGTTACATGTGCTGCATCTATCACTTGCAGCTGAGACGCCTGGTTCAAATGGTTCAAATGGCTCTGAGCACTATGGGACTTAACATCTATGGTCATCAGTCTCCTAGAACTTAGAACTACTTAAACCTAATCAACCTAAGGACATCACACACATCCATGCCCGAGGCAGGATTCGAACCTGCGACCGTAGCGGTCACGCGTATCCAGACTGAAGCGCCTAGAACCGCACGGCCACACCGGGCGGCTGAGGCACCTGAGCATGGGGTGGGATAGATGGCTTGTTCTTATTGGAATACGCAAACGCATTAAGGCGACAAGGCAAGCAATAAAAGTGAGCAAAAAAAAAAAATTCTGCAATGCCCACCTGAAAACACTAACTAGCAAAAACACTAGAAGAGACACTATTAAAGGAAGTAAACACACCCCTTCAAAGAAAAGGCAACGAGAATTAAAGCACTAGCCAAACAAAACCCTCGAAAAACTGTGGCAACCAGGCACTGGGTTGTCGCTATGAGATCCGTTGACCTCTCGTCGCCAAATGTTGAATCCAGACCAGTCGTCAAATCTGGGGTGTTTAGGAAACATGCTTTCTTGGATCGCTAGACAACATTCAAGAAAATCGTATTAATGAGTTTTATTACAAAAGGAAAAGATTACAATCCTTAAGTTTGTCTATTACACAGAAGTGTCGCATGCAAAGGGCGACTTGCAAATAAGCAATATTCCTCAATATAAACAAGTACAAGCGAATTAACTGGAGTTGGCGCCTCTACGAAAGTCGCTAGTCTTGAAGATACCCTTAAACCGGGTCCAGACCAGTCGGGCGCTTACGTCCTCTTCACCTAGGTATAGCTGCTGTCGCGTTGTCGTCCTGAAGAGGGGTCGGTCAGCGTGTGATATTTTGACGTCGTCTCACAGCCTCTCTCTCTTTCCCGACTGGTGTGCCAGTTCTTGAGTATATGACGTAACAGTTATTCGCTTATGTATGTAAGGATATAAAGGAGTGGTGTGCAACGAAACCCCTGTGCAGACGAGCCGTTTAACAGGTTGTGCACTCGCCCACTGCTGGATTGATAGCTGCAGTTGTTACAGCTAGTCATGGTAACGTTACAGTTGTCTCCTCTTTACACTTTCCCAAAATTCTCCCCAACCCCCAAAAAAAGATTCTTCCTGACTATGAACCTGACGTACTCAATCGATTTCATATCGCTTCGCAAAATTACACCTCGATATTTAATCGATATGACTGTGTCAAGCAGCACATTATTAGTACCGTATTCGACAATTAAAGGACTGTTTTTTTCTACTCATCCGAATTAACTTATCCGTGTAAGCCAGAGTACGACTATGTACAATACTGGCCATTAAAATTGCTACAGACGCGAAATTTAACCGACAGTAAGAAAATGCTGTGATATGCAAATTATTAGCTTTTCAGAGCATTCACACAAGGTTGGCGCCGGTGGCGACACCTACAACGTGCTGGCATGAGGAAAGTTTGCAACCGATTTCTCATACACAAACAGCAGTTGACCGGCGTTGCCTGGTGAAACGTTGTTGTGATGCCTCGTGTAAGGAGGAGAAATGCGTACCATCACGTTTCCGACATTGATAAAGGTCGGATTGTAGCCTATCGCGATTGCGGTTTATCGTATCGCGACATTTCTGCACGCGTTGGTCCAGATCCAATGACTGTTAGCGGATTACGGAATCAGTGGGTTCAGGAGGGTAATACTCTCATCACAGCATTTCTACAACAAGCGACAAGTCGTGCAGTTTCTGAAATGCTCATGCCGTGCTGGATCCAAACGGCATCGTATCAATCAGTCGAGATGACATGCATCTAATCCGCGTGGCTGTAACGGATCCCTCGTCTCGATCCCTGAGTCAACAGATGGGGACTTTTACAAGACAACAACCACCTGCACGAACAGTTCGACGACGTATGCAGCAGCATGGACTATCAGCTCGGAGACCATGGTTGCGGCTACCCTTGACGCTGCATCACAGACAGGAACGCCTTCGACGGTGTGCTCAACGACGAACCTGGCTGCACGAAAAGCAAAGCGTCATTTTTTCAGATGAATCCAGGTTCTGTTTACAGCATCATGATGGTCGCATCCGTGTTTGGCGACATCGCGGTGAACGCACATTGGAAGCGTGTATTCGTCATCGCCACACTGGCGTTATCACCCAGTGTGATGGTACGGGGGTACCATTGGTTACACGTCTTTGTCACCTCTTGTTCGCATTGACGGCACTTTAAACAGTTAACGTTACATTTCAAATGTGTTACGATCCGTGGCTCTACCCTTCATTGGATCCCTGGGAAACCCTTCATTTCAGGATAATGCACAACCGCATGTTGCAGGTCCTATACGGGCCTATCTGGATACAGAAAATGTTCGACTGCTGACCTGGCCAGCACATTCTCCAGATCTCTCACCAATTGAATACGTCTGGTCAATGGTGGCCGAGCAACTGGCTCGTCACAATACGCCAGTCACTATTGTTATTGAACTGTGGTATCGAGTTGAATCTGCATGGGCAGCTGTAACTGTACACACCATCGATGCTGTGTTTGACTCTATACCCAGGCGTATCAAGGCCGTTATTACGGCCGGAGGTGGTTGTTCTGGGTACTTATTTCTCAGGATCTATCCACCCAAACTGCGTGAAAATGTAATCACATGTCAGTTCTAGTATAATATAGTTGTCCAATACAGGGTAAAAGATAAACATCAACAAAAGCAAAACGAGGATAATGGAATGCAGTGGAATTAATTCGGGTGATGCTGAGGGAATTAGATTAGGGAATGAGACACTTAAAGTAGTAAAGGAGTTTTGCTATTTGGGGAGCAAAATAACTGATGATGGTCGAAGTAGAGAGGATATAAAATGTAGACTGGCAATGGCAAGGAAAGCGTTTCTGAAGAAGAGAAATTTGTTAACATCGAGTATAGATTTAACTGTCAGGAAGTCGTTTCTGAAAGTATTTGTATGGAGCGTAGCCATGTATGGAAGTGAAACATGGACGCTAACTAGTTTGGACAAGAAGAGAATAGAAGCTTTCGAGATGTGGTGCTACAGAAGAATGCTGAAGATTAGATGAGTAGATCATATAACTAATAAGGAGGTAGTGAATAGGATTGGGGAGGAGAGACGTTTGTGGCACAACTTGACTAGAAGAAGGGATCGGTTGGTAGGACATGTTCTGAGGCATCAAGGGATCACCTATTTAGTATTGGAGGGCAGCGTGGAGGGTAAAAATCGTAGAGGGAGACCAAGAGATGAATACACTTAGCAGATTCAGAAGGATGTAGGTTTCAGTATGTACTGGGAGATGAAGAAGCTTGCGCAGGATAGAGCAGCATGGAGAGCTGCATCAAACCAGTCTCAGGACTGAAGACCACAACAACAAACAACATAGTTGTCCAATGAATACCCGTGTGTCATCTACATTTCTTTTTGTTGTAGCAATTTTAATGGCCAGTAGTGTATATAGTGCGTGACCACCGTTACTACTTTGAACGTCTCTTCCGACGTGGATGCGATGCAGCTCTGTACAGTGTTCGGAACGATTTGTCGTCGTTTCACGCACGCCGTCCATTTTCGGACCTTTTTGCCAGAATTTCAATAAGGAATCTGTTCCTGTAGTTCTTGGGTTTCTCTATATTGATCCTGTATACCGGAAAATATACAAACTTATTGCTTGTTCATTGTATACACGTGTGTAGGAGAGACTTTAGTCTGTGATTGAAATTTGTGTTTCAACATGTCAGACATTGCCAATAAGGCACGTATCATTCACGCTCGGTGTCTCTGTTGCGCCAGTGGCGCGCAGCATTTCTGGAGCGATTTGCTGAAAGGCCGCTGTAGTCTGCCTCCATAGACTGGATGGACTGTGTGGTCTTGGTGCGCGTAGACTGTTCACCTGGCATAGTCGATCTCCTTCCCCTCCCTCCCCCCCTACACACCCACACACCCACCCACCCACCCACCCACCCACACACACACACACACACACACACACACACACACACACACACACACACACAAATCAGTAGACATAAGATTTAGGCTGTTAGAGGACATTGGGATTGGTCTACCACGATCACACCGGCCAATGGGTCACTCCGCACTATACATACACTTCAGGGCTGGCTCTTACTAGTTTGTGTGAGGCATGTGAAATCTCGGTTCAAAAAATAATGCAGTTATTCGTATTGTCTTGGTCACTCACATAAAATGTGGCTTCGACCGTGAAAATCCATCGAGTTAACAACTGATCGTAAGCTTGCTGCCTTTCACATAACTTCATATGGAATTGGGCTCGAGCTGCGTAATTCAACTGCGTCAGTTTTTTCGTGCTCTGAATACGGTATGCTGGCCGGGGTGGCCGAGCGGTTCTAGGGGCTACAATCTGGAAACCCGCGATCCCTACGGTCGCAGGTTCGAATCCTGCCTCGGGCATGAATGTGTGTGATGTCCTTAGGTTAGTTAGGTTTAAGTAGTTCTAAGTTCTAGGGGACTGATGACCTCAGAAGTTAAGTCCCATAGTGCTCAGAGCCATTTGAACCATTTTTTGAATACGGTATGGATATGTGATAGGGTACCATATGACACGTTGATCGCGTTGTTGTAGCGTAAATACCATTTTCACGTAAGAGTCGAGACACACTGAACGTGCGCTAACTTCTTCCGCTGCCGCACAGTGTGTTTCTGACTACTAAGTAAGCGCTGTTGGCTTGCCTCATTCATTGTTAACAGCCATCATTTTCATGTATATTACAGAAAATTGCTCAGAGGTATAGACATTAGTTTCATGAGTATAACGTTACCCTCTCCTGACATCTCAAACGGACCGCACTATATTTTAGTAAATGGTAAACTATATTTTCTTGGGACCACAATAAACGCCACGTGGTAAACAGTTTGTTCACTTGTACTGATTCTGTAGTCGTAGGAAGTAGAGTTACACGAACTGGGTAAAGGCGCAACTACACAGTCTAGGTTTGCCCACAAGGATGGGGATCGACTGTAGGATCAAGTAAAACTAAGCGTTTTATTACTAGATCTATAGATTTTTCGAACATCTTCGGTGTTAGGTATTTTTCACAACCTTTCATGTGGATTGTTCCAGTTTAAATTCGAAACACTACCGCCCACTAAACACTTGCTTTTCAAAGGACAAGTAGAATGTACTCCCAAGCTGATGCATGTGCAGGGATCGTAAGAGCATTCAAATGAAACTTATCTTAAAAGTGCGATTTTTCTTTGGTTCCGCGCAAGTAGCTATACGAAAAGAACAAACTCCATGAACTGACGTAACAACTGATACAATGACATGGAAACATGCCGAACAGTAGCATTTGCCACCTCTCTGACAACGCGTATCTGAGTATTATGAACAGTAAGAATAAGTTTTTACTTTTCATTTCCGTGAAATATGGACAGGTAACAGTATACCTTGAATCCGTCTACATGTACAAAATATAGGTGTGGGAACCCGAAGATAATCTATTGAACAACATTAACAGTAACTATCAGTTACTTGTCCTGATGTATTCTGTTGGGTGGCCATGCATTCGGAGAAGTTCTTACTTCCTCCAGCGGAAATACTACGTTGACTGCGAATGCTAAGTAGCAGCATAGTAACTGAGTAAGACTTTTCTGTAGTTTTCGAAATACATACATAAGTTATCCGTGAGTACGTCGTTAGATAATTTTACATAATCTGGCTTTTATATAAGCCAGGAACTGGAAAATATGGACAGCCGAAAGACGCCGTTCTGTGGTACCCAGAAAAAGGTCGTGTTTACGTTGAAATAAACTGTACATACATTAGCATGGGAAGCGAAGTTTGCGAAATTAATTGAAAGCTTAGAAACAGGGATTTTGCACATTTCAACGGTTAGCTGACAAAGTAAGCAAGAGATACTGATGCCACTAACGAGGCGGTCTCCGTACGAGCTTCTTTTCTGTATTTTCCTCACATCCAGCTTCCATAGAAAGCTTCCCTTATCGTCTGAAGAAACTTACATATGGTTGTCCCTGGTTGAAGTCCTTGCCTCTTACTATCTGCTAACGAACTGGTGCATTTTTTTTAAAAAAATTCTGCATTACTGTGCCAGTTTTCCCATGCAATTAGTCGAACCAACGTAGATACCTCAGTGCTGTTGTGCCTCAGCTTCTTGATGTTTACGTTGCCGCAGTGCGCTGTTTGTTGATAAAACAGGCGCACCGTTTCTAGGTACAGGTCGAGCAGTGGGAGAGGGAAAAAGACGGGACGTGATTGGCCGGCCGGGGGGGGGGGGGGGGGCGGGGGAGGGGGGGGGATGGGAAATTCGGTCAAGATGATTTCAGCCAGCAAGTAAAGTTCCTCATTCGCCGTAGCCTTAGTTTAAAGGCGGCCACACTTACCGTCCTCCGGGTCGGATGTCGCACACAAATTATCCTCTGAACCTAGCGAGAACTGGTTGAAATCCGAAGGAGAACGCTGCGAAATATTTATATACATATGTGCCACATGTCTGTTGTTTTGGACATGTTCGGATGAACAGATACCACATATACATAATTAAGACGAGGACGGCCAATGATCTCTTCAGTCCCGAAGCACAACAGGCTTGTAGTCTTACTGGAATCGGCAAAATGCGGCGAGTATTGAGGTTAACGGACAATGGCACTACTTTAAAAGTGTGTGGGTAAGTTGCGAATATGGGTCTCACGGTACGCGTGCTAGAATAGTCTGTGCAGTTGCGATACCGAAGTGGTTACATAATCTGCCTAGGATGCACGAGACCGGGGATAGAGTGAAATTTTCAATTTCCCCAGCTGACTTAAATCTGTTCTCACTCACAGCCAATGTTTATACCGAAATCTAAATTGGGTCTGATTGTGAATTTGTCTGAACACAATTAGGAGGCTTTAGCTGAACTTACATTAATTACCTGTTGTTTTTACTGGCAACTTGATTCCGCCGTAACACTTTTAGAATCATTCAGAGAAAGTCTAGGCTCGGTAATGCAAAAACACCCAGGTCATGCAGTGTTGATTGGAGGTGACTTTAATGAGTACTCACTGGGACATCTATGGATTCGGTATAGGTAGTACCAGTCTTGTCGACAGTTTTAGAATAGAGACAGGTATTAGCGATCACGCTATCAACAAAGCGACGATGGTTGCTGAAGTATATAAATTTAGGCCAGGAGAGTATTTATGCTTAATGATCTCAGAGAAACAGTTATTAGAATCTCATTCAGACAATAAACAGACATCGCTTAGTTCCAGTACGACGGACGTACAGAAATTATTGGTAAAGGTTAAACTGGTCGTCAATCGCACTATGGAAACATATGTTTCCGGTAAGTGGATGAAGTATGGAAAAGGCCGCCGGTGGTTTACTTAACAGATTCGACAGATGATGAGGAAACAGATTTCGTTGTACTGTCAGATAAGAACGCACAAATGTCGGCAGGCAAAAGTTAATAGAAGTTCATGCGTGCGTAAGACGCTCAATGCGCAAAGCATACAAGTTCCACTGTCATATCTTAGCGAAAGATCTTGCTGAGAATCTGATCAATTCTGGTCGTACGAAACATCGCTAAAATCGCCTTCTGTACAGTCACTCGTTGACCACCCTAGTGCGGCAACAGACTCCTTCATGCAGGACATACGTAGAAATCGTCATCTTTGGCATGCGAAAGCAACTCAAAGAGTTGAAAAAAACAGGGCGCCATACCCCGATGGAACCCCACTTCGGTTTTACAGGAAGTACTCTGTGCCATTGGCCCCGTACATAGCTTCTTTTTATCGCGAATATTTCGACCAGTGCAAAGTCCCAAGTGACTGGAAAAAAGCGTTGATGCCTCCTGTATCCAAAAGGGCAAAACAACGGACCAACTACATTAGAGACAAACGTCCTTAACATCGGTTTGCTGGATAGTTCTTGAACACATTCTGAGAACGAATATAATAAATTTCCTCGACAGAAAAGCTAATTCCCACAAATCAGCACGGATTTAGGAAGCCTCACTCGTGCGGTACTAGCTTGCTTGTGTATCACAAGATATCCTATAAACGATGGGTAGAAGGTGTAATGGTTCTTGATTTACGTAACCATTACGGCACTCCAACCCCAGTTCTCGATACCAGTAATATCGTACTACTTTTCTGCGAAGTAACAGACATATTTTTGTGACAGTATTCACATTAGGTTTTATTAATGTATAGGTAATCCGATGTATCGATATATTACAGCAATTTGGTTCTTGTGTGTATTAATTTTTGTGAGACTGTAATAATCTTTGACTTACTTGTAACCGTTTTGGCACGAATGCACACAGAGCAGTCCTTGTTTCACCTTGCAGAAGTTAAGTTGTTATTTCGCTTTGTAAAAGAACAGTCAAGTCTTGTGTTTGGTTAAAGTGGAAAATTACATATATGAAGATTGATACAAAATTGTTTTCTTGATGATGTGACAATTAAGAAGAAGTATATGTGAATTTACAAGAAGTTTAATAAAAATGTGAATCGTGATCACCAAATAAAAAGTTATTTCTACCATACCATTGTTCTGATCTGGGATTGTTTGGTCATTAAGAATTTCCTGAAAAACGCATTTGTTAGGTCTTCAAATATTGCTAAAATACAGATCTGGACCTTCTAGCAGTCAAAGTGGAATCACCCTAGAATCAACAAGATGAGCCATAACAACTTCGACGAAATCTACGTGGGAATCCATTCAAGATAAGTGCCATAATTAATGACATTTTTACAGTGACTTCATTATTTCCATTCTGACGATACCATCAACAGTCAACAACTTTGTTGCCGCCCGATAAAGCGAACATATGCTGCGTGAGCAACATTATTAATCTGATTTCTAACCTACTTTGCAAGTGGTGGTATTGTTAGAAAGGTTAACAGGCAGATTCCATATTCCTAGATTTCCGTGACCCACTACTGACTGCTGATGAAGGTCTGACCACGTGGAATACGTTCCCAGACATGTCAGTGCCTCGAGGACTTCTTAAGCAATAGGTGTATGTTCAACAGAGACAAGGGTGCCATCAGGAGTGCAACACAGAATTATGATGAGATCTCTCTTCTTCTCTATACACATAAATGATCTAGCGGCAATGCCAAACAGTAATTCACGGCTGTTTGCTGATGACGCTGCGGTGCACGAGAAGGTGTCGTGCTTGAGAGACTTGTAGGGTGACATAGACAAAGTTTTTAGGTGGCGTGGTGAATAGCTGCTTGTTCCAAAACTAGAGAAATGAAAGGAAATTTAAGAGACACAATCCTTTAATGGTCGAATACAGTACGAATAATGTGCTGCTTGACACAGTCACATAGATTAAATATCGATGCGTAACTTTGCGAAGCGATGTTAAATGGAGTGAGCACGTCTGGTAGATAATCAGGAAGAATCTCTTTGTGAGGGTGGAGGAGAATTTTGGTGAAGTATAACTCATCTATAGAGGAGACGACAGCAACTCTACTTTCGACTAGCGGTATCTTCTTCTGCTACTAATCCAGCAGCGGGAGAGTGCAGAGGCTATTAAAAGGCTGGCATGCACAGGGGTTTCGTTGCACACCGTTGCTTTATGCTGTTACATAAGCGAATAACGATTATTAAGGTGGCCTGAGAGATCTGTTATGGAAGTAATGATACACAAGACAAAAGTAAATTGAGTAATGAAATCGGGAATGAGGGCTATGATCCTTCTGGCTATTAATGTACGTTTAGCACTTGTTTGAATTATACTGTTGCTTTATTAAGAGAAAATTGCTTTGCTGTGAATGGAATCCTACACATAATATACACAATGGTACAAACAGCATCTGAAAGGAGTACTTCTAGCAGAGCAGTTGCAAGCGAATAAACAGTTCACTACATCACGGTCGCTGTAAGTTGCACTACGTTCACAGTTCAAATTCTGAACTCGGAAGCTGACAAACCGAAGACTAACTTCCGAATAATGCTGTAGACATATTGCTACCTCGAAATCCAAACGCTTGCGGACTCCAGGCTATTCCAGCCAACCTTACCAACACGGCTCCCTTTGGCAAAAATATCGCGACTATCTGCCTTGCATCTCTGTCCAGCGTTCTGTCACGTGACACAATTCTGTAGTCAAATTATCACTCGTTTACAAATACTCTTCATGATATTCATATACGTCTACGAAACACATTACACAATTCTGAACACTATTGTTTCTATCGCACTCTATTATATTTGCTTCTCACAATTACTTTTATTTCAACATGTTGTACGAACGGGAACAGCAATCGCTCGTCAAAACAACTACTTTGTTCTTTCTTGCCCGTTTCGCATTACATTAATCAAATTCCTCTTCAGTTGTTAATACATATAGTTATTATTAAATAAACAAGAAAGTTAATATCAGTATAAATTACCCAGGCATAGGCTAATAGCTTTATGTATTTGTGGATAACTCCGTTTTAGGTACGCAGTTTCACCTGTTTTGTTACACGGCGTATAGGACGATAGGGCAACTCGTTATTGAGTACTGCTCGAGTGTTCGGGGTCCCCACAAAGTCAGAGTAAAGGAAGACATCGAAGCTATTCAGAGCCGCGCTGATAGATTTGTTACCGATAGGTTCGATCACTGTAGATCGACTGTACTAAGGTCAACTTCGCGCATGGACCACGAGATAAAATGTGAGATATGATGACTCGTACAGTGACTTCTCCTGTTCTGTGTGCGGGTGGAACACGAAAGGAAGAGACTAGTAGTGGTACCCAGTACGGAAAAAGGTGTTGATGATATCTTCATCCAGAAAAGGTGACAGACTAGCCCACGTTTGAGTCTTGGGAATCGACTCCCAATGGGGGGTGAACATAAGGAAAAGACTGAATAACTAACGAAAGGATAACGTTCTATGAGTCGGGGAGGTTTGAACGTGGAAGGGAAGTAGGAAAATCTCAAAAGTGAAATGTCAAGTCTAAATATAAAAGAAGTGGGAGTAAATGAAGTGAAATAGAAGAGACAAGAATTTCTGATCAGATGAGTATAAGGTTATATCAACAGATGCAGAAAATGGTGTAACGGTAGTAGGATTCGTTGTGAATAGAAAGGTAGGGTAAAGAGTGAGTTACTGAGAATACAGACTATGAGTGTCTATGAGATATAAATCATGTTACCATATGATGCTATGAACTAATGAATTACCACATATTATCGAAATTAGTGTCATCAGTCTCTTAACAACTTTATCTCGGGTTGCATCTAACAGTTCCCACCTAATTCGACACTTTTCATAGTACATGTAAAATAATTTCATCCTACTTAAAGCATTTCGATTTGCTACATCGAAATAAAAGATGTTATGATAAGAAATGCCTCAGTAAAGTGTCAGAGTTTTCCATCAATTCTTTTAGATCACGTTTGTCGGTACTTCAATTTTTCTGAACAGGCTGTAGGAACAAAATGGTTTTCTTTAGATACTTAATTGAAACATTAGGTTTTTTAATCTCCTGTAACAAGTAGCTAAGATATTTGCTTCACGTAGAGATCATACATATCATACACAAAACTATTGTCATCTAGTATTGTTTGGGAATTTTTAAAGCAGAATTCGGTTGACAGAGCACACCACGAGGCATCAAGTAAACTTAAGTTTGGTATGGAAGGTAGTGTGTGTATGTGCGGAGTAGGGATGGTAAAACTGGAAAGAATGGCGAATTCTTGATCACAGAAAGCAGGTTCGGATGGATCTAAGTTTCAGCAGCCACACAGAGACAAAGTGTCTTGTACAGGATGGACTAGCTTGTACAGCTGCTTTATTGTTCAAACAGAAGATCACAACTACGTCATTTGAAATTATCGCACATCGGCAAAAGTATTAATAAGACACCATAAAATAAAGTAGGGATTGTGTAAGGCTTTCCCAGATGTCGTATCCCCTTGCCGTCAGCACGACCCAGGCCACAACACGGCCCTGTGAGTTACGTTGTGCTGTCGTTGCAGGTGACGTCTGACGGCAACGAGACCATCTCCCGGCTGCAGCTGACGCCGGCGCCGGCTGACCACGACAAGATGCTCACCTGCCGCGCCGAGAACCCGCAGCTGCCCGCTGCCGTTGAGGAGGACTCCTGGCGCCTCAACATCTTCTGTGAGTCACCTCGCATTGTCTCTGCACTTTCCTCAACTAAATTTCGTTTCCCATGTGTTTAAATGAGGCAGTTTGTGCGAAATACAGATCTAAGGACCACTGTACCATTGCAAGGTGGGAATCAACAACGGCCTAAGTGACAAAAAAAGTACTTTTTTTTTTTTTTTGTTAGACACGAAAAACCAAGTTAAGTGCCGTTGCCAATAACCTGAAAAGTGAGCAGTAATCATTTCTAGTAGTGCATATAAGGGCCGAAAGATAACATGAGCGGTACGTGCCGGCCTATTTGGTGAGGCTAAAGCGGGCTAATTGCCGCAAAGCTTTGTAACTGTTTCCAGCGTGTGACAGAGATATTGCCCGTAGTGGAAAACGTAAGAGGTTGGATTAACTTGAAGTAACTAATAACCTTCTAAATTTATGCAGAACACGACACCTAACAATTCATTTGTGGCCACTATCTCCTGCATGAGGACTTTTTTGTTCTGAACAAACAGCCTATGCACATATTAACACAATGAAAATAAATATTTACAAATGTAATTGCATTCAAGTGAAAAAAATGCACCTGGTGTCGTCAAGATGAGAACAATGTTTAACGAACTTGAAAACTGGAGATTTTCAAGCGGGGACTACCACTGACATAATAAAGAACTATGTTTTACCGTTACACCAACGCAAAAGTAGCTTGTCACTTGAATCGAAAAGGGATTCGCAACAGACAATGCTGTACTTGAATGTAGCTAAAAGAACATTGTTTGAACACTTAATCACTTAAAATTGCTTTGTGGTGTACAAAATTAAAAGAAGGATGAAAAATAATTTAAACGCAGGAAAGTGTATCTGTAAAACATGTCTGTAAAATGTTTATTACTAACGAAAGTGATTAATGCTTGAAATTTCTTTCACTGGTGCTTACCTCGTTTTTGTCGATACCTGTACGGCATTTAGCTCATTCTGCGTTTTCCAGAATAAAACATTCATGTCACTGATAAAAAGAAGAGAGCGTAAAAAACTAAAATTAAAAAAAAAATATTGTTGAGGGTTTTTTTCTTAAAACAATTTTGGTAAAAAATCTGAATATCTCGGAATCAGTCTTTTGGCACTTAGCCCGTTATTGATATCCACTCTACAATTACGTCTACATATGAATACACTGCTCTGCAAAACTTAAGGACAAAATATATAAAGCATTGTAACACATTAATAACACTGATAATTGATATCCTCTCACACTGATTTTTATTCCCACTGTTGAACGTTTCTTTTATTTCCACGATTGCTTGTTCGATGTATAGATTGAACAATAGAGGCGAAAGACTGCGTCCTTCTCTTACTTCCGTTTTAATCCTTGCACGCCGTACTTTGTCTTCCAATTACACTGGCCCCTCTTGACTCTTGTACAGCCTCTTCTATTTTCCTCACTATGCAAAATACCCTCGCTGTACTAAACAAATTTAAAAGTTTATCACTTTATCCAAGATTCCGTAGAAAGTGATGTACAGTATAGCTGGCCATACGTTCACATTCGAAACTGACCTAGTTGAACTAATCCTTTCATGGTTTATCTTGACAGGTCAGCGGGTAAGATTTCCTTTAACCGCTTTTCTATCAATCACTTGTAGATGTTATCCCTGAAGAAGTTCTCGTTGTGCGTTGTGTTCGTCAGAAGATCTAAGCTGCCTACCTCTGATTATAAGTGAACATACAGATACCCAGTTTCCTTGAAATAAGTTCAGGAATGATATAACGAAGCGTCTTTTTTTTTTCAAACATAAAAAATTAGTAACAAGGAAATTCTGAGTTTCACATCAGAGCGCTTTTGGTTTCCCTCCGCATTCATTGCCAAACAAGAGTCACTCTCAAGGCTTGCAGGCTTGCTTATTTCTTCCCACTCCTGAAATTTCTCTAACTGTTTCGTCAACTTTCTGCATCAAATTATCAGTAATGACTGAAGGTTGCCCACTCTGTTCCTATCATGCACATTTGCACAGCCATCTTTAAACGCTCTCGCCCATTTCCGGATCATCCCATGCGTCATATTGGTTTCGTCGTGCACTTCACTAATGTGACGATGGATTTCAGCCGCTTCACGCTTTTAGCACTAAGGAAATGAATCGCAGAGCGTATTTCACAGTCAGTGGGATTCCCGATTGGAGGGGGTATTTCAGATACTCACTCAAAACGCAAACACGGTGGATAATGCTGGGAATGATGTAGAAAAGTAGATTAAAGTAAAGCTAATAAAAGTATACTTTTTTATTTCAGAATGGTACTTACTTAAAAAAAACCACGACTCGTATTTCATAAGAAATCAGGAAACGTTATAAAACTTTCTTAGAATATATGTTTATAAACATCATTTGACAGTACTACTGTTTCGACTTTCTGTATACAAACACCCTGTACAATGGCGAGTCCCTGGTTATATCATCTTAGCATTCCTCTGCTTGTTGGTATTCACATCTGAACGTCGTCCTCTGAGAGGCCGTTAGAACCGGACGTCTGTCCACTCAGTTTAAATGTCACATCAGTAGTTGTCTTCCACCTGCTTCCTTACCTAAAACAAACTGTGCACCATTCCTTTACATTAATTGTCTCTTCCGTATGTCTGTCCTTTCTACAGTACACATTCAAACCCATTTAATATTTGGTTCCTTAATCATCCTCCATTTATTCTTAAAGGAAGTGCTTCTTTCTGTACCGGGTATTCCTGCTGGTCATAGCGAAACTGGTTTTCCCTAATTACAGAGGTTTTTTTTTCTTTTTAACGTGATCCACATTACATATGCCTTTTACTGACTGGGATTGAGGATGTCACACTTTTACTGGATTTTAATTAGATACTGTGCTCATAATATACTTCTTTTCAAAATTCTCGTAATAAATCTTTACTTTGTCCTTAAAACTGTACGATTTTCCTTCATTTTTCATCAAATGTTTACTGTTCGAACACACTTCCTCGCATTCCAAAATCAGTTCTTTAAACCTCCTTTTACAGGTTTGTAGGTTACTTCTACCTTGTCAGTAATATTGTATGGCTTTTCATCACTTATGTGGACACACAGCGAAATTCGAAGAGACAAAAATCCTGACGGCCACAAGTGCCTACTGGGACAGTATCTACAAGGAGACTGTTGTGGACTGACAAGACAGCCAGTCCACAGTGACGGGTAACCGAAAGGCACGCGCTTAAACTCACGCAGGATGGCGTGAGGTCTGAAACAGGATACGTAATGAATGCTATAAAGAAAAGTACGTAGCTTCTGGAATACTTAACTTAATCCATCATTTGTATACATCGTTCTTGATGCGACATGCTTCATACGATAACTATCAATTGCTACGGCGCCTTGCTAGGTCGTAGTCATTGACTTAGCTGACGGCTATTCTAACTATCTTCTCGGCAAATAAACGAGGCTTCGTCAGTGTTGCATCGCTAGCTAAGTCGTCCGTACAACTGGGGCGAGTGCTAGTAAGTCTCTCGAGACCTGCCGTGTGGTGGCGCTCGGTCTGCTATAACTGAAAGTGGCGACACGCGGGTCCGACATGTACTAATGGACCGCGGCCGATTTAAAGCTACCACCTAGCAAGTGTGGTGTCTGGCGGTGACACCAAAGAGACTATAGAAATTCGCGTAACAGATAACCTCATTAACAGGGACACCGGGTTTCAACTTAGCAAGGCCTGGAAACCATTATTAAACACCATCAAGGAGCTACGGCGCGAGCGGACGCGAGATCCTTCCGCCACGGCGGACGGAGATGAACTGCGCCTACCACCGGACGTGGCTGCATCTACCCCCACCCATCCCACCACGCGGCGCCCCGCCGGCCGCCCGCGCCGGGGTACGACTCGGGACCCAGCGGGCATAAATACCATGGACACAGCGCAGACAGATCATTCCATCAGCACCACCTGATGATGGCGGAACGGTTATTCGCCGAAATATCGTGGAACTTCGACGATCGGATCCGGCTGGACACCCGATAACCTTGGATACCAGAATTACTCTCTACTACACACCAAACAAGAAAGCGAGTACATTAGTAGGTTGTTTAAGATAATTTACGCAATTTCTGCCAAACGGCTAAACAGACAAACAACAGAGCTGGTTAGTAAAAACATAGTAAAGTAAGTCATTTATATGTCACGTTTGGTTCTAAATTGCTCCAAGTGTCCCTGAGTTATGTTTTTATGTTCCCTCCTGTCACCCTTAACCTCAGTTGACGGGTTCTAGGGAGCTATATTTCCACAGTAACTTTTTCTCAGGTTGCAGCTGATATGTGTTTTCACCTACGTAGAAACCGCTTCAGGCCTTACTCAGGTGCACATATAAATCGAATAGTTGTTGCACATGACTTCTGCAACAGGTAATTAGGCACTTTGCTCCGGTGGGGGCTTTGACATTATCTGTCAAGCAGTCATCGTAGACAAACTCCAATTGGACAGGCGGTGTTCTGTGTTATGCTTCTTTGTTAACCTGTTTTCAACCCCACCTCTTCTTTATTACACAATCACCCTGTTCTGAGCTATTTTTAAATAACAAGTATCTAGGTCACGGGAAAGTTAATTTAAAATCAGCTGTAAATTTTGTACCGAACAGATAGGTAGTGAAGAAAGTGACATACAAGAGACGTTTTAAAGTAAATCTGGTATCTTACGTTAGTTTAATTACTAGAATGATACTGTCACTTTGTTTTGTAATTGCTCTAAATTTATTTTCCGAGTAACACAACGTAACTAACAGTGCACTAATAGGTAATATTTTTATTTATGTGATGTGTCAATGAAGATGTACAATGAACGCAAAGAATAAATATAAATGTTATCTTTAAGTGGTTGCCACTAGTTGACCCGGTAAACTCCGAGGTGAGGAATTCTTCAGTGCCCTGAAACCTGAATCGGCGCAGTTTGTGTTTCGCTCCCAGTATCTTCTGTCTACAGTGACTGTGGCGTCTGGCGTACTGCCATTCCGCGGCCTTCTGCGGGAGCCAAAATAAACCCCGGCGCACGCAGCGGCACTAAGCGGAACTTCTGGTAAATAGACAGAAGTCGCGGCGCGGCGCGGTGCGCAGGATGTCCCGACTTAGAGCCGTGTATAAGCAAAGAACGACACAAAGCCCTGCAAAGAGGTCTGAAGTGAGAGAGGTCTCCGGCGCGGAGAAGCCGGCGGAACAAAGGCGCGACGGGTCTCCCGCCTGGAACAAATGCCGGCCGCCGGAAGCTGCTCCCCACCACTCTCCTGCAGGCAGCAGCACTGTCGCGGAACAGCCCGCGGGGAAGTCCCGCGCTCGTAGCTGTTGATTCTTCCTTACGTGGCGAGTCGTTTAGTGTGTTCAGCTGGTGCTCACGTAAGCTCCCAACCAAGAGCATCGACTTTCGTGATTCAAGTAACTCAAATTGTATTGCTTGAGGTATTTATGAAAATAACTGTGTCTGTGTTCAGTACTCTTTATTCTTTGAAGGACAATATTTTAATCCTTTTCTGGTGCCAACAATTGCAGTTTCAGCCATAATGTCATTTTAAGTGAAAATTACATATCGAAACACAGAGAAAAGTTTAACCAACGAGAAAGAGAGAGAAGGCTCATATTGTTAGAATAATTATCGAGAACAATATGAAATGTGTATCCAGACTGACCTCCAAGTCTATTTGCCATGAGAAATTAACTACGAATTCTATATGGTAACTCCAAAAATATGTTAAGAATACAAAACATAGGAGACACAAAGGCAGTAGAAAATTTTTTTTCGGAATATAACTTGGAGGTAGCTCTTGAAAACCTCGTAACTCCACCTAATTGTGAAAACCTCTTAAGTCCATTAACCAGTAACACCATTATCAGATATTTGAAAGTGAATGAATTTCTCTTGTCTGTCAATAGTCAATAACTACAATTCTAATATATATAGTGCATTTAAAATTAGTGGCAACTTTTGACATTTGGCTGACCGGAGAGAGATGTGACGCTATTGCCCAGGTAACACCAACAGCGAGCTGGCTTCCCCACCAGGCCGCCAGAGGTTCGGCTGGTAAAGCACCCCTGTTGTCACATTATGAATACACAGTACCACGTGGTGTTACGCATTAGATGCATCAAAGTTCGTCAGCTCTCTTAAAGTAGTGTTTTCAGGCGTTGAAGTGTTCTGTGATCGTCAGATATTGCGAACAAGTGTTTTGTATTGGTGTCCCATTAATAACAACAGCGCAGTACCTTTGAATGCAAGTTCCTCGGAATTCGACAATACTTAAGGGCAAAACGCCATAGCACTCCGTTGTGATGCATAAAGCTCCAACAATGCAGTGGAGGAAAGCGGATGTTTTTGCTCTCGATACAAAGAAAGTTTCCATGAGGTAAGGTTGAACCTCCTTAAGGCGCAGTTAATGGAACCTGTAGTGTTGTGCATGCCAAAACTTCACGCTACCAGGTCAACGAACTGGCTAATGGCAGTTAATGGAACCTGTAGTGTTGTGCATGCCAAAACTTCACGCTACCTGGTCAACAAAGCGGCTAATGGCAAAGGAAATAGTTTAGGTTTCCTCCGACGAAAGGAGCCACTGTAAATGTTACATGACAGGACTGATGTTGAGTTGTCAGCCATTATAAGAAGGTAGTTGCGGAAACATTGATTCATGAAGGACATATTCCTCAAAACGAGGAATATGTAACTTCTCTTGTTTCCATGTTAAAATCTGATTCTTTTTGTTGTCAAAACACATCAGAGTTTGAAATATTCATGCTACTAACATTATAATTCAGTTTAAATTACGTCAGAATCCTCAAATGCGTAATATTAAACTAACAACTGACTGCAAGCCAGGTCAATAGTTTATGAAATAGTCCATCGGCGGTATAAAAATAAACTTGTAACTTCTTCACTTACATTGTTACAAAACCCACAGCAGTTCTCGTTTCACCAGCTATCGATGGTCGTCAACAATTACATTATTTCACAGAAAAAATTTGCAGTCACTTGAATATCGCGGTAGATATGGAAGTTTTGCATATTAATCATATGGTAAAACACTATCGTCTTTGCGCGCTGTCATTTGCCAAAATACATGCATTACATTTTCTCGAGATAGGAAACAGACGGCTATATCCTTCCAAGTCAAAAGAATAATTCAATATATAATCTACATTTAAAGCCGGCCGCGGTGGCCGTGCGGTTCTAGGCGCTGCAGTCCGGAACCGCGGAACTGCTACGGTCGCAGGTTCGAATCCTGCCTCGGGCATGGACGTGTGTGTTGTCCTTAGGTTAGTTAGGTTTAAGTAGTTCTAAGTTCTAGGGGACTGATGACCTCAGACGTTAAGCCCCATAGTGCTCCGAGCCATTTGAACCAATCTGCATTTAATACGCAGAAACACGTAACCTAACACGCACCAAACACAAACTCATATCGTTACCTATGTTTCACTGCAAGCTACGAATTTTTGGCAGTAGTTTACCTACTATCGAAATATCACAATAACTATGACCATTGACGGAACGATAGGTGGTTCATCATGAAGCTGACAAACTGAACTACAAGCTGCCCGAGAAGGGCAGTTTATTACCGAACATTTTCTTTAAATCGTTTGTGAAAGATCGCTGATCGACCGACTTGCTCTTCACACAGTCAAACGCCGCGCCGAATAGACCTGGCATTATACTATGGTCACCTGCTGACGCGTCCAGCAAACGGTGGCAACTACGCTACCCTCCACTCGCTGCGTACTGAACTGTCAAAAGCAGCAACTTGATTTAAACGTACTATAGTTACGCATATAGCATCACTATCAGTATCACTTTATACATTTTTAAGAAACCGTCTTTACTTCTCCTGTAAATTTAACAAAATGGAGTTACGAGGTTTTCATCGCCTACCATCTAAATGTTAAAATTAGAAAGATTCCAAAGCAAAAGAGGTGAGAGAATATTTACGAAATTTGGAGAAAGCGAATGATACGTAGTGGATACATATTGGAATGTGAGTCGTGTAACCTGCAACGGAGATCAAGTTTAAACACCCAAATAGTCACTTGCAAGCATTAATCAATATTTCTTGAGATTAATTATGTGGACTATACCTGAAATTTTATATATACTACACGATGCGTAAATTTGTTCAGTCTGCTTACGCGCTAAGATTTCCGCTCCTGAAAGGCCCTGAATGAGGTATTGCAGTGGTAGCGCTTATAAATAAGTCCAACAACGAAATGAGAAAATATTTTCCATCAAATCATATTACACGACGGTGAACCCACGACGGAAAATGGGATTCAGTAGCACGTTTTTTCGCACTGCCGGAGCTGAATGAAAAACAAGAAAAAATTGTTCGTTCTATAAACATCTCAGCCGCAGACGTCTGTAATCGTTTGTCATCTGTTACAACATCTAAATTTGAATACACTGCATGCTTGAAGACGTTAATATCCTCCCCAGTACAGAGATCGAGGCAATGACTATGTCCTAATCATATTCTTTTCTAACACAAGCATGATACGAAGACTTTTTAATCGCCGCCGAAGACACGTGTTGCCTGTAGGACAACAGAAAAAGAAGAATATCGTTTACGAAGGTCTTCATTTCAGAGCAAAACCAGAAAATAGTTTATCGTTATATGTATAATGAAGGAATCATGTCGTTCTATTTCTACAAATTAACTGAAGTTAAGCTTCAAGACGAATCTCATCGACCGTAAAACTTCTTTTACGAATAGGCCTAGTAATTGTTAAGAAGTAAGGTCACCTGTAATATTACCCCTTTCTCACTGCAGAAGCTCCGAATCTCAGGGGGAATGTTCAGCAGACTAATAACGTTGCAAAAATTGACGTTTTCATTCTAAATTTATAACGCTGTGGCATTTCTTACCTTGTCAAATGTGAAAATTTTTCGGCAGCATGGATCCAGATCGTAAAATTATTCCATAAGAGCAAGTATTCCGCAATGATAACAGAGCATTTGCAACTCATCTGCCCTTCTCATATAAAAGTAGCTGTCATGAAGGCCAGTATCTATAAATACTGAAATGTTGCTGTGAGCAAATACTTGTGATACTTAGTGGCAAAAGTGACTACTCAGTGATAAGACACACTCTGAACGACTTTTTTTTTTTTTTTTAGAATACATTGGACGGTAGAATCCCTTATTACAGAAACTGTGGCCGTCAAATTAATCAGAGCCCGGCAGAAGTAATCCCCATGAGATTATGGAAATAGTAACATAGTTGAGGCACTTCACTTACTTTTTCTTAATCAGAAAGCTTCTTTTTTTGTACAGCTTAACACGCGGACTTGCCAGAAACAATGCGCAAGCAAACCAAAGACGGAGACGGGTAGAACTCTATAGAAAAAGAAAATACTGAGCACGACTCGATTTAACAATTTGTGCTATTTCTGAAACTAGATTGTAAATTGTGAGCAGTAAAAATTTACAAGTTCAGAAATGAGCTGATCCTGGTATGTTAAACACCAGTGATTCCTTGCACTCATATCGTTATTTCTAAAATGGTAATGATTTCATTAATGCTGAGTTTTTGCAGTAACATATTTGTTTCTTGTATTTATGTATTGCCTAGAGAGACGCCTGTTGAAGAAGGTTAATTGTTTGTTAGTGAGACTGTGTATAGGACAGTTTTCAACGAGAGATTTTCTCAGCACAAGGAAGCCCTCAGTACCATCAGAAGAATGATTTAACAGGTCACCGATGGCTAAACAGTCGTCAGTAGCATGAAAAACAGTCTAAATCAAATCACCTGTATTTTTACGTCGATGAAGTCTCTCCTCTTCCCGTTTATAATACACACTTAATTTGAAGATGAGACTAGTGTCACCTTCTCAGTGGGCCACTATAGTAATTTAGTTTCCCTCAACAAGAGCTCTTGTAACTATAATACGTAGTGCTCATTGATAATCCCGTTTAATTCCTTCATAACTGTTACGGGACTGTGCGGCACTTCAGTTACCTGTCACACACAAATATACTCTGCTCTACATCACTCAATTTCTCTTCCACTTACACCAAATTATGGTAGTACAATGATTTTTCTGGTATCTGTCCTGAAGTATATCACATCGCTTGCCATCGGCAGTTCTAGTAGCCAACGTCGTGCAGATTTAACATCGTGTACTCTTTGGAAACAATGGTTTATGAAGATGTATGACAAGCGAAGTAAGAGAGTACATATTGAAGCCAGATGTGTACGAGACAGTTTGTTGGAGACTCCGTTCGAGCGTGTAACAAACATATCCTGTAATGCCTCTCAGTTCGCTGTGCCCGATAAGGTATAAGTGCGGTCTCGACCATTGATTGTGAACTCCAGAAGCAGGGAAAAATACGATTCAAATTCCCGTCGGGTCAATCCGATAAAATTTTATAGGCAAACGTCAAGAGATGTTTCCTTAAAGTGATCGACAAGAGATTTAGTTCCCCAGTCTTATCAAATAACGCTTGAACTTCTTTTCTAATGACCTGTTGCTCAACTGGATGTCAGACTTCAGTTTCCAATCCTTTCCTACCCTATAACCAGGTATGAAGCGTCGTCTCTACGTAAGCCAATAAGAAAACTAATTTTTCAGTCAGTATCACCGAACAACCATGGCTTTGTCATGCAGGTGTAGTAGTGTTGATTTCTCAAAGTATACCCGTCACATTGTTAACGAGTTAAAAGAACATATGCTAACAGAACAATTATGGATTTATGGGCCGTCACCTCTGGCACCTAGAAATTTTCCACCTTTTCACATTACTCTCGAACCCCTTATTAGGGATTTTCTCTCTGGCGCAGGTCCCTGGCATTTGTATGAAGTATTTCAAACTGGAAAGACCAAAGTTATTACTATTAGATGAAACAATTTACTTACATTAAGCTCCTCCATGATCTCGTAGAAAGCCACAAATTTCTGCTTTCATCGATGACACTGAGTGAAATACACTGTTTCTGAATAACGGCAGACAGAAAACCAGATCAGTTTCTCTGTCAGTAGTACAACTACAGCGTGTGATACGCTTGGATGTCGACACTCTGCTTGCAAATATATCTCAGTTTCATTAAGAGTCGTATGTTGTCACTGAAGATTGCCTTTTTACTTCGGAGGAAAAAATTCTATGACTGTTCTTTTAAATGTAGCGGCAGAGAGAGAGAGAGAGAGAGAGAGAGAGAGAGAAAGAGAGATAGATAGATAAACGGAATGACACGGTTATTATTATGTTTGGATGTGAACAGGTGTTACCTGAGTACCTGCATATTATGAAATGCAGTATGTCGCAATAATTTCACCAATAAGATATTGAAGCAGGAACCCCAGTTGCGAAGACTTATGTAAAGAAGTGAAACAAGCTGCAAAGGAATGGAGACAAACTGATAAACGAACTGAATTAATAATTAATGCAGAAGAGCACCTTCACATATTTCTTGCATATAAAGAAACTTTATTCACTTAAAAGGTAATGAATTTGTAGATGTTCTACCTCACGTCAGTCATGAAGTCTACGTAGAAACTACTCTCTCTGAAACACAAACAGCACAAGTTAGAGAGCAAACATTCTACACATCCGCTTTTGTAGCCAACCAGTCGCAATGTTATGTCATTCTCTGTCTGACTGAACAAATATTTGGAATTTGGTGTTGGTACAATATTTTACGGAAGCCATTGGAAGAACAAACGGTTAATTTTTTTCTGTTGCAGTGTCATTTCCTATACGTGATTGTGTCACAGGATATAACCGCTTCATCAGATAATTAATATATGCCTTGGATATTATGTCACTGTGTTGTACGTCTAATAAAGTCCTTATATAAACAAACGTAGATCACATTAGCACTGAAATTTGTTCACCAATAAAAATTATATTAAGGACTTATGTAATAAAGATGGTATTGTATAACCTCACTCTATTTTTCCCCTGTTTGGCAGTCATGATAGCCCATACTCTCATGTGCCTGCTAATCTTGTCTGCTACATCTCCTTCAACTTACAATGAAGCATAAATAATTCGTCAAACCCATTAGCGCTGGCCGGGGTGGCCGATCGGTTCTAGGCGCTACAGTCTGGAGCAGCGCAACCGCTACCGTCGAAGGTTCGAATCCTACCTCGGGCATGAATGTGGGTGATGTCCTTAGGTTAGTTAGGTTATGTAGTTCTACGTTCTATGGAACTGATGACCTCAGAAGTTAAGTCCCATAGTGCTCAGAGACATTCGAACCATTTTTTTCAAACCCATTGGCAAAACACACATACTGGTCTGTTGATATCCTAACTAATAGATACTGACATGTTTGTTTTCTTAAAAGAAAATGAAGTAATGTTTATGGTGATATTGTGGTTGATTGAAAAGGTTCTTTTTGTTTCCTTGTGCCACACTGACACGATAATTCACAACGGCGCAACCGCTTCTACCAGTCGGTGGTTGTATTCAGACTATCAACAGACACAAAGAGGAGACCAAGAATCGCTACACAAATTGTAAAACCAGCGAACTAATCAATGATTAAAAAGAATATAACCATATCCAAACGTACGTTATGCAAACGGTTTCCGTTTCGTTTTAAATACTGAAGCTGACAGTTGACAGATTTCGAGATTTTGTAGGGGAAGTGAAATTCTATCTTTGTCTAACCTTAGGTGTCTATATTTGTGAAGGTAATTATTGCTCCTGCAGATTTTACAGTTATTTTCTTTAGAATAATGTGAGATGATTGTTTATACAATGTGTAAAGGTTTTTAGACAATTTTTAACTTTTTACGTTTATAAGAATGGCAAGATGGATACTGGTGTGGGGAATGGCTCATAGGCACAAGAACCTATCCAGTAATTACCTTGTTTGGAATATAAACTTACATAGAAAGTTGTAATAATTTATAGAAGTTCATTTGTATTATTAATATGTGTTGCAATAGTTCGCTGCCCGATTTACAACGCATTGCTTTCTCTCTCTTCTTCACAGATGTTCCTCAGACTGAGCTTCGCTTAGGAGCAAACCTGAATCCTAACGACATCGAGGAAGGGGACGATGTGTACTTCGAATGTGAAGTCAACGCCAATCCCAGTGCCTACAAAGTGATGTGGAAGCACAACGTAAGTACATTTCTGGTTATTTTTAGACATATTCATTTTCAAGCGTCTTCTAACCAAACTGCGTGTCTATGGAATATCGCCGGCCGCGTTGGTCTAGCGGTTCTAGGCGCGCAGTCCGGAACCGCGCGACTGCTACGGTCGCAGGTTCGAATCCTGCCTCGGGCATGGATGTGTGTGATGTCCTTAGGTTAGTTAGGATTAAGTCGTTCTAAGTTCTAGGGGACTGATGACCACAGATGTCAAGTCCCATAGTGCTCAGAGCCATTTTCTATGGAATATCACCTCAGTTGTGCGACTGGGTTGGTGTTTTCCTGTCAGAAAAGTCACACTTTCGTTGTCATAGACGGAAAGTCATCGAGTTAAACAGAAATATCATCTGGCGTTCTCCAATGAAGTGTTATAGGCCCCCTATTGTTCCTGATCTATGTTAACGACATAGGAGTCAGTCTGCATAGTCCTCTTAGATTATTTGCGGATGATGCTGTCATTTACCGTCTTGTATAGTCATCTGATGACCAAAACTATTTCCAAAATGATTTAGATAAGATATCTGTATGATTCGAAAACTGGCAATCGATCCTGAATAAGGAAAGGTGTGAAGTTATTTACATGAGCACTAAAAGAAATTAGCTAAATTTCGAGTACGCGATAAGTCACACGAATCTGAAGGCTGTAAATTCAACCAAATAATTAGGGATTACAATTACAAATAACCTAAATTGGAACAATCACATACGCAATATTATGGGTAGAGCAAACGAAAGACTGCGATTGATTGGAAGAACACTTAGAAGGTGCAACAGGTCTACTAAAGAGACTGCATACATTACACTTGTCCGCTTTATTCTGGAGAATTGCTCTGCAGTGTGGGATCTGAGTCAGGTGGGCCTGTCGGATGATATCTAAAAAGTTAAGAGAAGGGCGGCTCGTTTTATATTATCGCAAAATAGGGGAGATAGTGCCACATACAAGTTACGTGAATTGGAGTGACAATCAGTAAAACAAAATCGTTTTCGTTGCGACGGGTATCTTCTCATGAAATTTCAATCCCCAGTTTTCTCCTCCGACTTCGGAAACATTCTGTTGCCACCCACCTACATAGGGAGAAATGACCATCACGATAAAATAAGAGAAATCACGGCTCGCACAGAAAAATTTAAGAGCTCGTTTTTCCCGCGCGTCGTTAGAGAGTGGAATGGTAGAGAGACAGCTTGAAGGTGGTTCATTGAATTCTTTTCCAGGCACTTAATTGTGAATAACAGAGTAATCATGTAGATGTAGATAAATGTTTGGCACATGGTCTGTGGTGAGGTGATATGCTGGTGCCCTATTGGGCACCAATCATGTTGGAAACTTTCTGTTTTTTTAGTCTTTTAAGAATTGTTGGACACGAGGCAGCAACGATGGGATATATCAGGGACATAATGCACAAAGGAAAAAATGGTTAATTGGAAGCCTCACACAACTAAAAACAATTACGTCAATAATTTATATTTTGACGTATACTTTTGAAATCATTTCAAATTGTCCATTTGTCTTTCTTCTGTGCCACCTTCGACACGATACTTCATTCATTCTTAAACTAGTGGTCTGCAGTACTGTGTTATTCCGCCATTAGTGGAGGCTGTTACTTTCCGTCAAAGCTTCGTACTTGCTCCTAGTATATCGATGCGTCTCTCCTGCTACGGCAGTTGATTAGACTACACCTTGATGAATAAAAGTATCATTGACAATTTCTGTTTGCTCGTAGGCATCATATACACTGAAGAGCCAAAGAAACTGGTACACATTGCTAATACCGTGTAGGGCATCTGCGAACACGCAGAGCCAATATAGCGATAGGTTGTATAGCGAATCATTAGCGATATTAATGTGGTAGAGGTAATGTAATGGTATCTTGATTCAGGAGATAGAAAAGTTATGTACCAGCGTTCGAAACTGCGGCGTTAGTTATAGCGGATGAAGGGAACCGAAAACTGCCAAATATGCACGAGCTTTGAAAATACGACTATGTGACACGATCCACCGGCGTGGGAATACGCGGTAACGAATTTCTATTTCTATTTGTTAAAAGAATCAGCAACCAGTTGCTCAAGAGGAATTTTACTTCTTTATCGGTTTCAGGCACCTTTCAGGGACATATTCTTGAAGGAAAAAAACCTTGTTTCACAAAGCACCTAGCATCTAGCAAACGTTGGTCTATCGTTTATTCATGTGATTTTGAAACACACCTCTGTCGGTTTTTGAAAATTTTTGAACACATTATAAGTAGATTTCTGCTCAAATCATAAGTTGATTTTTGAATGCGTGCATAGTGTAGGTGAAATCCCTCCCAAGGGAAGCACCGTGTTGTCAAGACATTGAAAACTTTCCCGCACACATAAGGGACCGGGCTGTACGAGCTGAACCGAATAAACCCCAATGGGTGAATACCAATCGTTGTTAGTTTATGTGGTTGATAGGATGTGTGAATGATAAGAGTTGTTACAATTATTAGCGGAATCCACAGACCCAGAGTACCAGAGTGGAAATTAACCACTACCAGGAATAACAGGTGAGCAAGATCACATATTACCTTCTCGGTGTAACCAAGAAAATGAAATTTTGAGAAATTTTTTTTTGCAAGATCACTACACAAATAAGGGTCAGTTGTTCAGACCCGGTTAGCAGCCACTAAAGTTCTATTCTCTGAATATCGTGGAAAACACGTTGTACGAACACGTCATAACGCCTAAGCTGAGAATAAAAGCAGGATAACTCAACTCATGATTCTGGCAGCGTTAGTGAAATTAACAGGAGAATAGGTTTTGACAGTCTACATCTACATCTACATTTATACTCCGCAAGCCACCCAAAGGTGTGTGGCTGAGAGCATTTTACGTGCCACTGTCATTACCTCCCTTTCCTGCTCCAGTCGCGTATGGTTCGCGGGAAGAACGACAGTCTGAAAGCCTCCGTGCGCGCTCTAATCTCTCTAATTTTACATTCGTGATCTCCTCGGGAGGTATAAGTAGGGGAAAGCAATATATTCGATACCTCATCCAGAAACGCACCCTCTCGAAACCTGGCGAGCAATCTACACCGCGATGCAGAGCGCCTCTCTTGCAGAGTCTGCCACTTGCGTTTATTAAACATCTCCGTAACGCTATCACGGTTACCAAATAACCCTGTGACGAAACGCGCCGCTCTTCTTTGGATCTTCTCTATCTCTTCCGTCAAACCGATCTGGTACGGATCCCACACTGATGAGCAATACTCAAGTATAGGTCGAACGAGAGTTTTGTAAGCCACCTCCTTTGTTGATGGACTACATTTTCTAAGCACTCTCCCAATGAATCTCAACCTTGTACCCGCCTTACCAACAATCAATTTTATATGATCATTCCACTTCAAATCGTTCCGTACGCATACTCCCAGATATTTTACAGAAGTAACTGCTACCAGTGTTTGTTCCGCTATCATATAATCATACAATAAAGGATCCTTCTTTCTATGTATTCGCAATACATTACATTTGTCTATGTTAAGGGACAGTTGCCACTCCCTGCACCAAGTGCCTATCCGCTGCAGACCTTCCTGCATTTCGCTACAATTTTCTAATGCTGCAACTTCTCTGTATACTACAGCATCATCCGCGAAAAGCCGCATGGAACTTCCGACACAATCTACTAGGTCATTTATATATATTGTGAAAACCAATGGTCCCATAACACTCCCCTATGGCACGCCAGAGGTTACTTTAACGTCTGTAGACGTCTCTCCATTGATAACAACATGCTGTGTTCTGTTTGCTAAAAACTCTTCAATCCAGCCACACAGCTGGTCTGATATTCCGTAGGCTCTTACTTTGATTATCAGGCGACAGTGCGGAACTGTATCGAACGCCTTCCGGAAGTCAAGAAAAATAGCATCTACCTGGGAGCCTGTATCTAATATTTTCTGGGTCTCATGAACAAATAACGCGAGTTGGGTCTCACACGATCGCTGTTTCCGGAACCCACGTTGATTCCTACATACTAGATTCTGGGTTTCCAAAAACGACATGATACTCGAGCAAAAAACATGTTCTAAAATTCTACAACAGATCGACGTCAGAGATGTAGGTCTATAGTTTTGCGCAACTGCTCGACGACCCTTCTTGAAGACTGGGACTACCTGTGCTCTTTTCCAATCATTTGGAACCCTCCGTTCCTCTAGAGACTTGCGGTACACGGCTGTTAGAAGGGGGGCAAGTTCTTTCGCGTACTCTGTGTAGAATCGAATTGGTATCCCGTCAGGTCCAGTGGACTTTCCTCTATTGAGTGACTCCAGTTGCTTTTCTATTCCTTGGACACTTATTTCGATATCAGCCATTTTTTCGTTTGTGCGAGGATTTAGAGAAGGAATTGCAGTGCGGTCTTCCACTGTGAAACAGCTTTGGAAAAAGGTGTTTAGTATTTCAGCTTTACGCGTGTCATCCTCTGTTTCAATGCCATCATCATCCCGGAGTGTCTGGATATGCTGTTTCGAGCCACTTACTGATTTAACGTAAGACCAGAACTTCCTAGGATTTTCTGTCAAGTCGGTAGATAGAATTTTACTTTCGAATTCTCTGAACGCTTCACGCATAGCCCTCCTTACGCTAACTTTGACATCGTTTAGCTTCTGTTTGTCTGAGAGGCTTTGGCTGCGTTTAAACTTGGAGTGAAGCTCTCTTTGCTTTCGCAGTAGTTTCCTAACTTTGTTGTTGTACCTCGGTGGGATTTTCCCGTCCCTCACAGTTTTACTCGGCACGTACCTGTCTAAAACGCATTTTACGGTTGCCTTGAACTTTTTCCATAAACACTCAACATTGTCAGTGTCGGAACAGAAATTTTCGATTTGATCTGTTAGGTAGTCTGAAATCTGCCTTCTATTACTCTTGCTAAACAGATAAACCTTCCTCCCTTTTTTTATATTCCTATTAACATCCATATTCAGGGATGCTGCAACGGCCTTATGATCACTGATTCCCTGTTCTGTACTTAAAGAGTCGAAAAGTTCGGGTCTGTTTGTTATCAGTAGGTCCAAGATGTTATCTCCACGAGTCGGTTTTCTGTTTAATTGCTCGAGGTAATTTTCGGATAGTGCACTCAGTATAATGTCACTCGATGCTCTGTCCCTGCCACCCGTCCTAAACATCTGAGTGTCCCAGTCTATATCTGGTAAATTGAAATCTCCACCTAAGACTATAACATGCTGAGAAAATTTATGTGAAATGTATTCCAAATTTTCTCTCAGTTGTTCTGCCACTAATGCTGCTGAGTCGGGAGGTCGGTAAAAGGAGCCAATTATTAACCTAGCTCGGTTGTTGAGTATAACCTCCACCCATAATAATTCACAGGAACTATCCACTTCTACTTCACTACAGGATAGACTACTACTAACAGCGACGAACACTCCACTACCGGTTGCATGTAATCTATCCTTTCTAAACACCGTCTAAACACCGTCTGTACCAATGACAAGAATAGTTGCAGAATTAGTGACAAGGTTGTATATTAGAACAGGGAAGGAGAACAAACGTGGATTTCACACAAATTATATGGATGAATGTGACAATCCCAAATTTATGTAAACATTTCGCGCTACTACTATTTCTAATACTTGAGAACCTGGAGCGTATGAATGAAATATGAAACTATTTCCTAACATAAAACTTTTTGCTTGTGATAAGCCTAATAGGCATCTCACATTGGTAGTTCGTTATTTATATTCTTTCGTGCTATTTACGTAAATGAGGTAAATAAAAATTACAATTTATGCCAGAACAGTCTGCCTAATTTCGTGAATTACAATTGCTGCAATATCAGAAAGGCAAGCAGTGACAAAATTGACGTAATAAAAGCGATAAACCACGGCACTCTTGGCTAGTATTCATATTAACAGCGTGTGCATTATGCTTTGTAGTGCATTGCTTTAGAACTGTGTCTTCATAAAGCAATTAAAGGACAACTGTAACAACATACAATCAGATCCACAAGCAAGTGTATGTTGTTATCTCTATGAAATAAAAGACACTGTTATAAATACAGGTTTACGTGAAAATACATGTTATTACTATTTGCACAGTAGCCCAATAGTTAATCCAATCCCCGCCATTATCGATTATAGCTTGGCACTTTAGCCCTCTCTCCGGTAAATTATACACGTTCCCAACCTCTAAATACCGTTTGATCTACTTCGCAAGGAATGTCTTTGACTTTCTAAGAATTTTAGCAGCAGCTTCATATGAAAGCTTTGGTCCCTTTGGATGATTTACGAGGAACACTGCCTGGTGACGCTTCAGGTATTCTGCTCTCATTTTAAACTGCAACAGACAAAACAAAACGTTCGTCTTTCAGACTGTTTATCTATGCACTGTGCAAAAAGCGCATTGATTACAGATTCGAGACCACTACCGGAGATGTCACTGTGGACGTTACATTTACAATTATGGCATACTCTTTCTTAGGAAACTGACCGTACATGCTATCGACGAGCAGGCAGAGGATTCTGCAGTCTTGTTGAGCTGCCACCCCAAAGATGAGCCAAACGGAGAAGGATACCAGACGTTTCAAATACAGGATAGTACTTCATGTGAGGCTCACATGTTGCAGGGGGCGCCGCTGCATCACAGCACGTCTGACGGCATCATCGTAAGTACGCACAACCTGGCGCTGCAGATGGTGAGCAAGCACCAGGCTGGCAACTACACCTGTTCCGCCTCCAACATCGAAGGCGACGGCGCCAGCAACACCGTCCAGCTCAGGGTCATGTGTGAGTACGCGGCAGGGCGCACTTACATCTTCACTGTGCATGCCTCCATACAAAGTGTGGTGGAAGGTACTTGTGGTACAGGAGTTCCCTCCTCCCGTCTTCCATTCGCAAACGGTACGTGGGGTGAACGACTATCGATAAATCTCCGTGCGACATTAATTTTTCTGTTTTTTCTCATCGCGATCATTTAGGGAGACATATGAGGGAGGAAATAATATGTTGCACGATTCTTCTCCGAACTTACGCTTTCGAAGTTTCAAAAGGAAAGTTCACTGTGTGAAGCGTCTTGCAGCATCTGCCACTGGAGTTTTATGAGCATTTATGCAAAACTTTCGAATTAATTAACTAATTACATAATTAATTGTGCCACTCTTCATTTGATCTCTGTCTCGCTTGCTAAGCTTGCTTAGTACTTTTCCTTCTGTTACAATATTTACCCCATTTAGCTCGCGATATTTCTCAAACGTGTCTTTCAAACTGCTTTTTTCCCGAGAAGAAAATATTTTCTCTTTTTCTGATACAGCCATTCAAACGAATCAAGATAGCTGTAGCATGTTTAAGAACAAAGCGTGTTCCTCTGCAGAGCCTCCTACCATCAGTGAAATATTGCCATGAACCCAACCATGACAGAAAAATTCTACTGGAACTCATTACTTACCTGCTGCATTGATTATAAAATTACAGTCATTGTAGGACGTACTTTTACCATTGATATGAAAACATTGCCTAAGCAAGCATGGAGTATGTTTTCATATCCAGAGCATGAAATCAGTCTATGAAGGTGATGTGTAAAGCCTTGCTGTTCTCACTATACTGGCTGACGCTAAAATGAGGGAGCACGTTAAAATTTACAATAATGAAACTAGAAGCAATAGGATTGGAGATGGTGGGGCTGGGAACCTACTTTAAGGCGATTCTTGAAAAAGCCATATAACACTTTTATGACCTGCCTTATGTAAAAATAAATTAATCCTGTGCAGTCTTCCACAGACTGACCACTCCACCGTTCTGCGGATACCCTTCACTTTGTAAAGTGCATCTGCGAAAACCAGCTAAACAGAAAGCAGCAAAAACTGCATCTTTCTGGTTTAAGTGATGGCTTAATGGGCGCTCTTACTTCTGTAACACCGTTGAAGGAACTGCATGTAATAGATAAAAAGCAGTTGCTATGAGTGGTAACACCTTTACGCTGAAGTCCCTGTGTCCAAATTCAATTGAACAGTAATGTGTGGAGCGAACAATGACTATTTTTAACGTAATTAAAGTTTGAAGTAGAACAGAACCAAATTTGAAGTTCTGTTCATTTTATTTAACTGATGACAGGTTTTGGGTTTCAGAACGCATTATCAATTCAATCACACAGAAAAAATGGCGTATTCCTTGACAGGAGGCAAACCATGTTAATACTGCTCATACGTACCTATGCTAAGTCAAGTTTTTCAGTGATCATTGGCAGGAATAACATAAAACTGTACGGAGTTGTATGATTGTACTGCTAATGGTCACTGAAAACTTGATTTAGAGCTTAGAGACAAGTATGTAAAATATTAACATGATTTGCGTTTCAACATGGAATAAACCTTTTTCTTCTCTTCGGATGATTTCGAAATGGGTTCTGATACACGAATTCGGTCTTGAATTAAATAAAATGGATTGAAATACGCAACTTTTGCAGTTTTCTACATCAAACTGTTTTACACAAGTTGCTATCCTGTTATTAACCCAGCATGATGGAATGACAATTGTTGCCTTGTCACCATTCAGGCCCAGCGAAAGCAACAGACAACATTAAGAGTCTGCCACATTTATAAACATAAGAAGTGCTAGGCTATTTCTAATGTTAAAACATTGCTTAAGTGTTTTCAAATGAATCTCTTTGGTCAGTAGGATGACTGCTTTCTACTTTATATGTAAGACGGTATGATGCCTGTTAAAGTGGATGAGATTTTGCTAGTAAAAGAGGACGTTAGAGTTCCAGTTGAAATGGCCCCTATCAGAGGTGCCATATTTACGATTGGATGAACCCCAAAGGAAATAACATTATTACACAATCTCTCTATCCTCCTAAATAATTCCCCAAAGATACCCATAAGTAATGCAAAATAAATTCTCCTGGCACCTGAAATAATTTATTCTTATTTGTGGTGACTTAGTAATGTAGCGCTGTTACAGAGCATAATGATTGGACGACAGAACAGCTGTTGTCCAGAAACTCGAGAGGCATACTTACCTTTCGTGATCTGAAAATCATTCACTATTTCTGACAGAAGTAGTTTCATTTGAACTATCGATTGAATGAAGGAACGAGAATATTTTTGTACCTACCTCTGCGTAAGGCATCAGTGCATTCCTCTTGATCATCCAGGGCTACTGGATAATTAGTAGTCTAATAGTTTAATACTCCTAAGTTAAATTAATGAAACTGACGAGACATTAGTACAGATGTGACATGTTTTTTTAACTTCAGGGTTACTACTTGATCCCAAAACACAAGAATTCTACACAGATGACACATGTACTCATCGAAAACATTGCCTAAGAAAAAAACACTGTTCTAATATAGCCCGGCAGGTCATAACACAAAGAAAAACATTACCGTCTGGTGCATGGTAGGTACATAGAAAGAAGCTGTTAATGCTTGTTATAACCACTTAGTCAGTATAAGCCCTTTGCCTTCATGCTTTCCTGCGTGGTTCCCTGTGTCTCAGTATATGCTAATGCAGCTACGCTGGTTAGCACACCATATCACAAGTAAGAAAAATTCAACTTCAGTCCAGAGCAGCCATAATGTCACAGATTGAGGCAGGACGCTTTGTTTTTCTTCTGAACCGGAAAGCCATTCTAAATCCCTCACTGAACATTGGCTAAAGCCACTCCCGTGTCAATGACATCAGATGCATACACTCAGCGTAGGCAGAGCAGCCGTGAACATGTGTAAATCGACTAATAAGCCACAGATATAAAAGCAAAGACTGCTCGTGACACGAAGCAACGGAAAGAAGTAAAAGAAAAACGGAATACATGGAAGATGACCGAATATATTGGACGCCTTTAGCCAGTCTCTGAGGCAATTGTTTCTGTGAAATAATTAGCAGAACATAATCCAATCTGATCTTTAGGATTACCCTAACCAGAAAAATGGTCCTCATTCACCAACTCGAATAAGAGATAACGTAGTTCAAGATTCATGAATAAAGATCAATGATCTCTCATGGTCTGAAAACTGGCCATAAAGGACCATAAAGGACGTACAAAAGCTACAAATGAAAAGAAAATATTAATAAGCACTTTTGAGCATAGGACGATTAAACAGCGTAATTTCTGTTGAAAGTATGATCATATTGTGGCTTGAATTGGTAACATGTAACACATAATTATCCAAAAAAAAATGTCATGTTCAAAAGACACAACAGGATGTTTCAGAAGTTATGGTCGTTTTTCAGGGACGTGGCAGGAATGATATTCGAAACAAAAATGTCGAGAAATACGGGTTCTAAAACGCATACCTTAGGAGCTAGGAACAATTCTTGATCTTCGATAGTGTGAAACCGATCTCGTCTACAGCAAGCTCTTTGCTTTCCATATTTTGTGAGTGACAGTATAGACGAAAACAAGAAAAAAGTCCACTAAACATGTACTCTAAAATGCAGACCTTAAGAACTATGGGCAATTGTTCGTTTTGCTACTTTGAAACACAACTCTTCTAGTAAAAAACAGTTCTTAAATGTCTACTGGAAATTTTTGTCTTGTTTTGGTCCATGCTACCGCTTCCCAATGTTTGGAAAGCAAAGAGCAGTAGCAAGTACAGCAGCAGCAAGTAGAAGAGATTTGTCTCGCAGTATCGAAGATCAAGAATTGCTCATAGCCCTTAAGGTATGTGTTTTAGAGACCATGTTTACTTGACTATTATGTTTCGAATGATCATTCGTGTCATATCTCTGAATACTGATCATTAGTTCTGAAACACCGTATAAATAATTAAATTAAAAGATTGAAACATGAATTTGAGAAATTGGCTTCAATTTAGCCGTGATGCAATACTAATGTAAGTAAATATCTTTAGTTTATTTACAATTCTTTTAGGGTCCTGAAATATTATTGTGCATTCACATATATTACACTCATTGGTTGTACTCTTTCTGCTGAGCTCGTTATCACTTCAACTACCTTCACATAAATGTAGCCAAATCTACAACTACTCACTGCACCAGTCTACACCCAATTACACTAATTACAACAACTCCTACAGCATCTACATATTCTCTAATACTTGCTGTTAACAAATATGCAGTCTTGTCACAATCATTTACAAAGAAAGCTCAGATAACTGCTGGAGAAAGACCAGCAGTTATGAGTAAATATCAACTCAGTAAACAGTCAATGTGAAACAGGCAGGTAATGCGTTCGCTTCCTGTGCAGAAAACACTGATAGTAAAAAATGGAAATACGCCTAAAGGGTAGTCAATAAATGGTCCAAAGTAACTTCCAAAGATAACCAGTACACAAGCATGAATGAATCTGTAACATAAACTTAGTATAATGGGATCACTACATAAATATTATAATAAAGATAAGAATATGGCCATGTGAATTATTATTAACTTTGTATCAATAATATAAAACATTTCCACTGACAAGAACTTCAAATGTAATATTATAGACAGGATATATGCACAGAACTCAGCTAACTGGACAACTCAGCACTTCAAACAAGAAATATCATCATCATGACGTAATTGGCTCAAGTATAAATAAATAACCGTCGTAAAATCATACTTAGATCACATACATACTCATAGCCTTACATACTTCACAGGTGTTAACATGGTATATCACTTTGATACTTGAGAAGAAAGCCTGCATACTTGGTTCACTAGACAACAATCAAGCAACTCGTACTAAGGAGTTCTATTACAACAAAACAACACAATACTCAAATCTTTGATGGATGTGTCACAAGGAAGGGTGACATACAAAATCATCGGTCTTGTTCAGAACAGGCAAACAAACGTATGTGCTACATAGATTCCTAACGAAGCGACTTCTTTGACACTGCCGCTGAAGTACGTAACTTTGAAGTAACTATCGAAGTGGGTCATCACCAGTCGTGCGCGGCGCTTATGTCCTCTTCACCTAGGGGCCGCTTTTGTCACGTTGTCATCCTGGAAGGGAGTCGGTCAGCGTGCAGTCGGCTGACTTCTTCTCACAGCCTTCTCTTCTTTGTCGTTCGCGACTGGCGTGCCGGCGCTGACTTTACGCCAAAACTTTGACAAGAATTAAAGTTCATTCAAGATATTCGGTTTAACAATCACCAAGTGCTTACCATGGCGTCATTTTTTTCTTTTTTTTCCATCAGTCATCTGATTGGTTTGATGCGCCCTCTCACGAATTCCTCTCGTATGCTAACCTCTTCACCTCAGAGTAGCACTTGCAACCTACATCCCCAATTATTTGTTCAATGTATTCCAATCCTGTCTTCCTCTTCAGTTTTTGCGCTCTAAAGCTCTCTCTAATACCATCGAAGTCATTCCCTGATGTCTTAACAGATGCTCTATCATCCTGTCCCTTCTCCTTGTCAGTGTTTTAAAACATATTCCTTTCCTCTCCGATTCTGCATAGAACCTCCTCATTCCTTACCTTATCAGTCCACCTAATTTTTAACATTCGTCTGTAGCACCCCATAGATACAATGCTTGTTGGCTATTGTACATATTGTATATTACCCTTGTCTCCCTACAGCTTACCTCTACTTTTTTCAGAATTTCGAACATCTAGCACCATTTTACATTGTGGAACGCTTTTTCCAGGTCGACAAATCCTATGAACAAGTCTTGATACTTCTTTTCCATTATGAACTGCAACGTCAGAATTGCCTCTTTCGTGCCTTTGCTTTTCCTAAAGCCAAACTGATCGTCACCTAGCGCATCCTCAACTTTCTTTTCCATTCTTCTGTATATTATTCTTGTAAACAATTTGGATGCATGAGCTGTTACGCTGATAGTGCGATAATTCTCGCACTTGTCAGCTGTTGCCGTCTTCGGAATTGTGTGGATGATGCTGTTCCGAAAGTCAGATGGTATGTCGCTAGACTCATACATTCAACACACCAACGTGAATAGTTGTTTCCTTGCCACTTCCATCAATGATTTTAGAAATTCTGATGGAATTTTATCTATCATTTCTGCCTTATTTGACCTTCAAAGTCCTCCAAATTTCTTTTAGATTCTGATTCTAAGATGGATACCCTATCTCTTCTAAATCGACTCCTCTTTATTCTTCTATAACAGCAGACAAATTTTACCCCTCATAGAGGCCTTCTGTATACTCTTTCCATCTATTTGCTCTCTCCTCTGCTTTTCATAGTGGAATTCCCGTTGCACTCGTAATGTTGCCGCCCTTGCTTTTAATGTCACCTAAGGTTGTTTTGACTTTCCTCTATGCTGAGTCTTTCCTTCCGACAAGCATTTCTTTTTCGATGTCATCACATTTTTCCTGCAGCCATTTCATCTTAGCTTCAGTGCACTTCCTATTTATTTCATCCCTCAGCGACTTGTATTTCTATAGCCGGCCGCGGTGGTCTCGCGGTTCTAGGCGCGCAGTCCGGAACCGTGGGACTGCTACGGTCGCAGGTTCGAATCCTGCCTCGGGCATGGATGTGCGTGATGTCCTTAGGTTAGTTAGGTTTAAGTAGTTCTAAGTTCTAGGGGACTGATAACCACAGCAGTTGAGTCCCATAGTGCTCAGAGCCATTTGAACCATTTTTTTCTATATTGCTGAGTTTCCTCGAACATTTTTGTACTTCCTCCTTACATCAATGAACTGAAGTATTTCTTCCGTTACCCACGGTTTCTTCGCAGGTATCTTCTTTGTACCTATGTTTTGCTTCCCAACTTCTGTGATGGCCCTCTTTAGAGTTATCCATTCCTTTTTAACTTTACTGTTTACTGAACTATTCCTTATTGCTGAAGCTTCTTTGTACCTATGTTTTCCTTCCAAACTTCTGTGATGGCCCTCTTTAGAGATATACATTCCTCTTCAACTTTACTGTTTACTGAACTATTCCTTATTGCTGTAGCTATAGCCTTAGAGAACTTCAAGCATATCTCATCATTCCTTAGTACTTCCATAACACACTTATTTGCGTATTGATTCTTCTTGACTGATGTCTTGAACTTCAGCGTACTTTTCATCACTACTATTTTGTGATATGAGTCTATATCTGGTCCTGGGTACACCTTACAATTCAGTATCTGATTTCAGAATCTCTGTCTGGCCTTGATTTAATCTAACTTAAATCTTCCCGTATCGCCCGGCCTTTTCCCAATATACCTCGCCCTCTTGTGATTCTTGAACAAGGTATTCGCTATTACTAGCTGAAACTTGTTACAGAACTCAATTAATCTTTCTCCTCTCTCATTCCTTGTCTGAAGCCCGTGGAAATGGAAAGGAGTGTTTGGCGTCATTGGCCGGGAGGTCCCTTGCGTGGTAGGTCCGGCCGCCTTGGTGCAGGTCTTATTATATTCGACGCCACATCTGGCGTCCTGCGCGCCGGATGGGGATGAAATGATGATGAAGACAGCATAACACCCAATCCTTGAGCGGAGAAAATCTCCGACCCAGCCGGGGATCGAATCCGGGCCCGTAGGAGGGCAATCCTTCACGCTGACCGTTCAGCTATCGGGACGGATGTCTCAAGCCCATATTCTCCTGTAACCTTTTCTTCTACTATTACCCCAACAACTGCATTCTACTCACCCATGACTATTACATTTTCATCGCCCTTTACATACTGTATTACCCTTTCAGTATCCTCTACGTCTTCACCTTCAGCTGGCGACGTCGGCATGTATACCTGAACTATCGTAGTCGATGCTAGTTTGGAGTCGATTCTGACAAGAACAACCCTGTCAATGAACTGTTCACAGTAACACTCTCTCTGCTCTACCTTCCTATTCATAACGGATCCTACTCCTGTTATACCATTTTCTGGTGCTGTCGGTATTACCCTATACTCATCTGACCAGGAATCCTTGTCTTATTTCAACTTCAATTCACTGACCCCTATTATATCTAGATTGAGTCTTTGCATTTCCCTTTTCTGATTTTCTAGTTTCCCTATCACATTCAAGCTTCTGACATTCCACGCCCCCAACGTAGAACGTTATCCTTCCGTTAACTATTCACTCTTTTTCTCATGCTAACCTCCCCATCGGCCGTCCCCCCCGAGAGATCCGAATGGAGGACTATTCTGGAATCTTTTGCCAATGGAGAAATCATGATGACACTTCTTCAATTACAGGCCTCATGTCCTGTGTCTACACGTTACATGTCTTTAATGCAGTGGCTCCATTGCCTTCTGCATCGTCATACCGTTGATCATTGCTGATTCTTCCGCCTTTAGGGGCAGTTTCCCAACTCTAGGACAAGAGAGTGCCCTGAAAGTCTGTCCGCTCCACCGGCCTCTTTGACAAGGCCGTTGGAAGAATGAGGCTGGCTCTTTATGCCGAAAGTCTTCGGCCGCCAATGCTGATTATTAATCAAAATGTAAGCAGCGGCGGGATTCGAACCTGGGACCAAAGATTATGAACCAAAGACGCTACCCCCTCCCCATTTTATTTATCGTTGTGTTTGGTCGTTGCGGACGTCACATGACATCCGTTTGTTGACAGTTCCACTCAGTTTTTTATTACAGAGGCCAACCAGCTCTCTGACCCAACACGCTGAGATACCGTGCCGACGCAATTTAAGTGGTGGCGAGTTTCGAACCTGAGACCGAGGCACTTTTGATTAGTAATCAATAACGCTACCCTTAGACCACGGAAGGGTATACCCTTAGACCACGAGGCACTGCTTGAGTGGTTATACTTGAGTCCAAAATCGTTTTCATCGTTATACAGGCTAAAAGAGTAAAGGTTCTGACATTATTATCCTTCTTATATTTGCAAAACAGTACTATTATTTCGTTAAAGACCAAATGCTGATCATTCCTGTGATGATTACACTCGATCTATAATGTCCTGTGTCCCTGTTAAAAATAAATAAAATGGCCTCACTCTGTGAAATAAATCTCAAGTAGTATACCACCAAACTTACAGTTGCATAAAAGTTGATATGCTGGTTGCAGTTTAAATGATGAAGTGGGTTATTTCTTCCCCATATGGTCAACACCATTCCCACTGAATCCTATCCATACACGAATGATAGACTGCCAAACCTCTGAAACCAACCAATGAACTTTAATAATCCTAGCATTTGCCCTTTTATATTGTGGCACAAGCAACATTAAAATTTTAATTCACAAGTAGGCAGAAATGTTCTTGACACCAACATGTACTTTATATTCATTCCCTCATAACCTCAGGAACAGAGATAAGTACTATATAGGCTTTTTCACCACATGCCCAATGTCAACCAAGAACCAAAACAAGTCACATAAATTGACACAACGTTCATTCAGTGGAGAATCAATAGTTCTCAAACGCTCCTTCCCACAACTCAGACACACACAACTACATCATCAGTCTCTGCTTTGGAAGGAATTCGTAACAACGCAACATTCATTACACCTAACCTCATATTCAGCAGACACCAGACAAGTAAACATATCTACTTCACGCATTACTGATTCACCATCATAGTCTAAAGACATCATTAATCATCAAACATAATTGACCTTACTCGAGGGAACCTTATTAATAATGTGTTCAAAAGTTTTCATTCCATGACAACTTCTAACATTCCACACTGTGAAAAACTAACATTGTACTTTCACTAACCATATACACTCAAAGCCCATGGTTGGAAATTAGAGACCTAAACCCAATTTTAATTAACTAAACAGTCTTGATTACAAAATATTTTATGAACAATGACTTGATTCTAGTGGATCCTTTAGCGACCTGTGGAGATGGCAGGAAGGGTCAACATATGCCAGATGGGACGGAAGGGGAAGCAGTTGACGAATGTGCTTTCAGGCATATGTTTGGTTCCACCTGACATCTTCATGTAACAGTAGAAGACACTCTTAGTGATGTTAACATTATCTTCAAAGACTGAAACCGGTTACCATAAACAAAATATTTGGCAGTCAAGACTTATTACTTAATCAAAACACTCACATCCATTAATTCATTCATTTTTCTCTAGTTACACCTCAGAAGATAAAATTAATTCAGAAGATTCAACATTCTTTATAGCCAAATAATTTTCTATAAACTCAGATGTACAAATCCTTTCCTATCAACCGCACTTCGAATCAGGTTCAGTCAGCTGCGCAGTGTACTCATAATAGTTAATTAAGGTGACACAAGGAAGTCATGGTTTTCAACATGTTATCCAACGTTCACACACCTCCATTATCAATGCATTAAACTGTCCTCTCACGTTCTGGTGACAAAATTCATCCTCCAGTATAATTTCCTATCACTTGCACAGTCAGTAACGTGTAATGAGAAGCATTAATAAAATTACGCACACAGACTTATATCCTGTGCTGTCGATGTTAACTACTATACGAAAGGCAATACTTAGTCCTCATACCATGTCACACATCCAGACAAAGAAGAAGGTATCACTCAGGTAAAAAACTAGGTCTCCAAAGTAATAACAACAGCACAATAAAATATTCATAATGCATGTGAAACCCCACTCTCAATCACTAGCAAGGGCCAACCATCTTCACTTGATATGTGCCATCCGTAATAGAAAATTTAGCAATAAATTTGAGACTGGTGCCTGATTCTTCCAGGAACAATTACTAGTAGGGAAAATATACATTAGTAACCATGGATGCTGCCTGGTTTCTTGCACATACAGAGGAATATTTAAGTAAGACACAAAATGAGAATATTGAGTACTCCCTTCTTTTGATCCCAACAAACCCACAAGACTGCAAATTCCTACAACAGTGGAACTAAATCTTCCTTCACCTCCTTTCATTTGTATCTGATCCTCCTTCAGTTCTAATCCAATTCTTTTATCTGTGGTACAACACAGTTTAAAGCTTTATGTAACACTTGCTGAAATTTTCTTACAGAGAACTCACTAAGTCCCAGGCATACGAGACTTCAACTTCTCCTGGTATCAATTAGTACCACAAAGAAAATCAGACATTGTTCGACATGTCCATATTAGTTCTCAGAAAAGGCGTGACATGTATTGAAGCTTTCCCCCCATTGGCAGATATTCACTGTTCGCATTCCCAATTCAACTCTTAACTTTCGTTCAAGTGGTAAGGGGTGACAGAAAGTTGAACGTAAGCCTCCACTAAGTCACAAACACTAGCTGGTATTATGCCATATGAGGAAGGCTTATTATTAAGTCCACTGTGCTGTAGTAGCAGCAGGGTCATCTTATCGTACAGTTTCATGTAATTTCGATTCATCTGGTGTCTCTGCTGTTCTTCCTGTGCTACACACTGAAGACATTATTTTCTCGTACTAAGCATCTAACACGTTCGGAGTACCAGGTAGAAGGACTGGTGGCGCGCGAAAACATGTTCAGAGCGCACAGAGACAGGTACAAAGGCGCGCGCGTTAACACGTCCAGGGCAGTTAAAGGGATAGATATTTGAACGGCGCTACTGTGGCAAGAAGGACACTACTAACGCTTTACCGAAACGTACGAGTTTGTTCCTCCACTCGTCCGCATTAGCTTACATTTTTCTACAGTTAGACTCAGTTGCCATTTATCACACCAATTAGATAGTGTGTGTAAGTCGTCTTGTATCACCTTAGAGTTACTCATCTTCGACACTTTCCTGTACCCCCCAACGCCATCACTAAACAACCAGAGATCGCTGCCCATCCTGTCCACCAGATCATTTATGTGTGTAGAAAATAACAGCCCTCCTGTCACACTTTCCTGAGGCACTTCATCCGATGTCCTTGTCTCTAATGAACGCTCGCCGTGGAGGACGACATACTAGGCTCTATTACACAAGAAGTCTTCGAGCCACTCACATTTCTGAGAACCCATTCAGTGTTCTCGTACCTTCGTTACCAGTCTGCAGTGGGACACCGTGTCAAATGCTTCTCGGAAATCTAGAAATATAGACTCTGCCTGTTGCCATCTGTCCATGGTTTGTAGGACATCAGGTGAGGAAAAAATCAAGCTGACTTTCACACGAGCGATGTTTTGTGAAACATTGCTAATTTGTCACAAAAGTTTTCGGTCTCGAGGAAGTTTATCGTATTCGATCTCAGAAAATCTTATAGAATTTTGCTGCAAATCGATGTTAAGGATACTGATCTGTGTCACCTGAGTGTTTTTTTTCCAGTCGCTTGGGACTCTGCACTTTGCGAGAGATTTGCGATAAATGCAAGCTAAATAAGGGGCCAATGGCGTAGAGTACTCTTTGTAAAACCGAACTGGAATTCCATCTGGATTTGGCGACTTATTTGTTTTCAACTCTTTCAACTGTTTCTCTACGCCAGGAACGCTTATTACTTTCGTCGTCCATATGGGACTCTATGCGATGGTCAAACGACGGTATGTTTGTACGAATCCGCTGCATAAATTATGTCTTAAACGTGGAATCTAAAACTTTGGCTTTCGTTTTGTTATATTCTACTGCCACATTAGACTGGTCAGTGAGTGACTGGATAGTAGTCCCGCTTAGCAGTTTTATATAAAACCACAATTTCCTTAGTTCTCGGCCAGACGTTATGCTAATATATGACAGTGTTAGTTGTCCTATCCTTCGTGCATGGATCTTATCACAGACGCAAGAATCTCTACAAACTTTCGCGTCTCGCCATTTGCGCGTTATCTGTAAACCGAGAGTGCAACAGCCTTTGCTTCCTCAGAATTTTCCAAATTTCTTTGCTAAACGACGGTGGATCTTTTACTTCCTTAATCCAAAAACACGCACATACTTTTCCAAAGCACGATTTACACTCTGCTTAAACTTTTCCCATAATTCTTCTACGTCCATCGTACTGGACCTAAATGATTGCAATTCGTAGTCTATGTGGGATGCTAACAACTGCGAATCTAAAGTTTCTAGCATTCATACGCTCCTAACTTTCGTGACTGATTTATTAAGTTTCGTAACCGTAGTCGCAATTATGACACCCTGATCACTAATCGCCATCTCTATACTGACGCGATCGACAAGCTCCGTCCTATTTGTAGCTACAAGGTCTAAGAAACTGCCATTCCGTGTGGGCTGCCGAAATAGCTGCCCGAGACAGTTTTCGGAAAACGCATTCAAAAGTACTTCGTAAGACTGTCTATCTGCGCCTCTTGCAACGAATGCATAGACGTCCCAATGTAAACTCGGTGGGTTGAAATCGCGCCCAACTAGTACTGCGTGATCTGAGTAGCTAGGTGGTACCAACCATAGATTATCTTTGAATGACTCTGTAACTGTCACGGCGGAATCGGGTTACCGGTAAAAGGGTTCAACAATTACCTTCATTGAACCTACACCTGTTATACGCGAACAGGTAATTTCGCTGTCACACTCAGTTTTAACCTCAGTGGTGAACGATTGTTCTTCACAATCCCGGACACCGTCGTTGGTGAGTATGGCGACGGTGTGGGGAGAGGTCGCATTCTTTCAGTGTTTTGGAGAGGCACAGTGGTTTCACTCCTGGAGTCATGATGTGAGAATCATCGCATAGGACTTCAGGTGATCGCTGCTAGAGACTGAGAGAACTCTGACGGCAAAGCAGTTCTTCAAGGACATCGCCCTTCCTCATGAGTTACCCCTTCATGCGACAGTTTCACGGTGTCACTTTTCAACAGGACAATGTTTGCACATACATGATACGTGTCTTTATGAACTTCTTACACGATGCTGAGGTACTCCAATGGCCATAAAGATGCCCAGAACTGCCACCGGTGTGTGTGGAAAGGGGGGGGGGGGGGGGGAGTTCCGATGACAAGGAGGATGTTACAAAAGTTTTGGCCATGTTGTAGCAGGAGAGTAAGCAGCCGCTTCATGAGACTCTTCTCAACTGAATATGAGCATGTATCCAAGCCAGAACTGTTGCTTACGCTGCCAAGTTGTTTGTGAATTTAACTGCATTTAGCAGTCACTGCAATAACATCACATACCCTATCAACCGTGAACCTTAATTTCTTTCTTCCTTCCCTTCTGTATTCCCCGCTTCTCTTTTTTTTCTGTCACTGTAGTCTATATCACACCAGAAAACAGCGAGATTTCCGCAAAACATGTAACGAGCGCAGTGATTAAAGACAAATGTTTCGGCTACCTGCAGCCGCATACCTATGATGTCACAGATATCTCAGGTGTAAGAGTAGAGGCTCTTTTTCTAGGTGGCGTTGGATGTATGGAGAGAGCACGTAGTTGAATATTCTAGAAAAAGTAAACTGATACGCAACACAAGTCGCTTACATTACCCTATTATTTATTGGTGCATAAGTTCGTAGCCTTTCTTCGTAAGTTCAATAAACACAAAAATACCCACAAAAAAGAATTTAAACCCAAAAGTATATGTTCCTTCACATTATACAACATCTGCTAACTTGTCTATTTCGAGACTTTAGAAATCATGTGGGTTTGAGGTGAAGAACTCGTCGAAACATGTTCGGAGAGTATTTTCATCCGGGAAGGAAGTTCCTTGAAAGTTGTTCGACAGAGAGCGGAAAATGTCAAAATCTAACGAAGCAAGATCAGATGAATGAGGTGGATGATGAACATCTTCCTAACCCAGTTCCTATATAGTGTCTTTTTTCAGTCGAGCAGAATTCGGACCTGCGTTATTGTGGAGTTGCATCACTTCACGCAGTCTTCGTGGTCATTGTTCTTGGGCTGCATCTTAGTTGTCGACAATAAACATCACCAGTGATGGTTACACCTCAGGTAAACAATTCGTAGTACATCACACCGCCACTGTTCCTGTAGATGCATAACATTATCTTTCGACGATGCGCACATGTCTTTCTGCAGGAAGCTACTGCTTTGTTTGGGCTCAACTTTCGTTTCTTTTCCGTATGTTAACATGATGACACCATTTCTCGTCAGCAGTAACGATGCAAGATAGGAACGGTCGGTGTCGTTCAAGTACCAATTGATGACAAGCAAGCAGAAATCCATACATGGACACCGGCTGACTTTTGTGATTTTGTCTTGGGGCATGCCTCAGCCGTACACCAGATATTTTAAACTTGTCCATTACATACAAATGTCGCACGATGGTGGAATGATCACAGTACATCATATTTGCTAATTCTCGAATAAACTGACGTGGCTCATTGTGGATTAACGTATTTAAAATATTCTCGTCAAACCCTGACGGTCTGCCTGGACATGGAAGGTAGCTGTTGCCAAACCGACCCCCTTAAAACGAGAAAACCATTTTCGTGCGATTCTCTGTCCAATGGCACTACCCCCACACTCGGCACAAATGTTTCTGACTTCGTCCGCTGCCGTCACTCCTCTATTGAACTCAAATAGAAAAATACGACTTCTCCATTTGGCACTCAGTTTTCTAGAACTACAGCCCTCTTCGCTATTCCCATATCACAAAATGATTATATGGAAAGGCAAATAATACACTTCTGGCCATCACGAAGATGACGTGCTGCAGACGCGAAATTCAACCGCCAGGAAGAAGATCCTGTGATGTGCAAATTATTAGCTTTTCAAAGCGTTCACACAAGGTTGGCGCCGGTGGCGAAACCTACAACGTGCTGACATGAGGAAAGTTTCCAACCGATTTCTCATACACAAACAGCAGTTGACCAGCGTTGCCTGGTGCAACGTTGTTGTCACGTCTCGTGTAAGAGGAGAAATGCGTACCATCACGTTTCCGACTTTGATAAAGGTCGAATTGTAGCCTATCGCAATTGCGGTTTATCGTATCGCGACATTGCTGCTCGCGTTGGTCGAGTTCCAGTGACTATTAACTGAATATGGAATCGGTGGGTTCAGGAGGGAAATACGGAACACCGTGCTGGATCCGAACGGCCTCATATCACTAGCAGTCGACATTACAGGCATCTTATCCGCATGGCTGTAACGGATCGTGCAGCCACGT